>NC_057747.1:1596888-1639079 GCF_004010195.1 Chiloscyllium plagiosum
CCACTGGAGTGAACGCTGTTGGGCCCACTGGAGTGAAAGCTGCTGGGCCCTTTGGATGAACACTGCTGGGTCCATTGGAGTGAATGCTGCTGGGCAAACTGAAGTGAACACTGTTGGGCCCATTGGAGTGAACACTGCTGGGTCCATTGGAGTGAAAGCTGCTGGGTATATTGGAGTGAATGCTCCTGGGTCCACGGGAGTGAAAACTTGCAGGGCCCACTAGAGTGAACACTGCTAGGCCCACTGGAATGAATGCTGCTGGGCCCACTTGAGTGAACACTGCTGGCCCACTGGAGTGAATGCTGCAGGGTCCACTGGAGTGAAAGCAGCTGGGCCCACAGGAGTGAACACTGCTGGCCCAATGGAGTGAACACAGCTGGGCCCACTGGATTGAAAACTGCTGGGCCCACTGGAGTGAAAGCTGCTGGGCCCATTGGAGTAAATGCTGCTGGGTCCACCGGAGTGAAAGCTGTTGGACCCGCTGGAGACTAGGCTGCAGGGCCCACTTGAGTGAAAACTGATGGGCCCATTGGAGTGAAAGCTGCTGGGTACATTGAAGTGAAAGCTACTGGGACCACTGGAGTGAACACTGCTGGGCCCACTGGAGTGAATGCTGCTGGGCCCATTGGAGTGAAAGCTGCTGGGCCCAATGGAGTGAACACAGCTGGGCCCACTGGAGTGAACGCTGTTGGGCCCACTGGAGTGAAAGCTGCTGGGGGCCACTGGAGTGAACACTGTTGGGCCCATTGGAGTTAAAGCAGCTGGGCCCTTTGGATGAACACTGCTGGGTCCATTGGAGTGAATGCTGCTGGGCAAACTGAAGTGAACACTGTTGGGCCCACATGGAGTGAACACTGCTGGGTGCCATTGGAGTGAATGCTGCTCGGCCCACTTAGGTGAACACTGCTGGGCCCACTGGAGTGAACACTGCTGGGTTCATTGGAGCGAAAGCTGCTGGGCCCACTGGAGTGAAAGCTGCTGGACCCATTGGAGTGAACACTGTTGGGCCCATTGGAGTGATCACTGCTGGGTGCCATTGGAATGAATGCTGCTGGGGACATTGGAGTGAAAGCTGCTGGGACCACTGGAGTGAAAGCTGCTGGGCCCATTGGAGTCAAAGCTGCTGGGCCCACTGGAGTGAACACTGCTGGACCCGTTGGAGTGAAAGCTGCTGGGCCCATTGGAGTGAATGCTGCTAGGCCCACTGGAGTGAAAGCTGCTGAGCCCACTGGAGTCTATGCTGCTGGGCCCACTGGAGTGAATGCTGCTGGGCTCATTGGAGTGAAACCAGCTGGGCCCACTGGAGTGAAAGCTGCTGGGCCCATTGGAGTGCAAGCTGCTGGACCCGTTGGAGTGAACACTGCTGGGCCCACTAGAGTGAACACTGCTGGACCCGTTGGAGTGAAAGCTTCTGGGCCCATTGGAGTAAACACTGCTGGGACAACTGGAGTGAACACAGCTGGGCCCACTGGTGTATATGCTGCTCGGCCCAATGGAGTGAACGCTGTTGGGCCCATTGGAGTGAAAGCTGCTGGGCCCATTGGAGTGAATGCTGCGGGGACAACTGGAGTGAATGCTGCTGAACCCCCTGGAGATAATGCTGCTGAGCCCACTGGACTGAAACCAGCTGGGCCCACTGGAGTGAAAGCTGCTGGGCCCACTAGAGAGAACACTGCTGGGCACACTGGAGTGAAAGCATCTGGGTCCACTGGAGTAAACAATGCTGGGCTCACTGGAGTGAATATTGCTGGGTCGATTGGAGTGAACGCTGCTGGGTCCATTGTAGTGAATGCTGCTGTGTCCACTGGAGTGAAAGCTGATGGGCCCATTGGGGTCAGAGCTGCTGGGCCCATTGGAGTGAATACTGCTGGGCCCACTAGAGTGAACACTGTTGGGTCTATTGGAGTAAAAGCTGCTGGGCCCATTGGAGTGAACACTGCTGGGCCCATTGGAATGAGCACTGTTGGGCCCATTGGAGTGAAAGCTGCTGGGCCCATTGGAGTGAATGCTGCTGGGAGCACTGGAGTGAACACTGCTGGGCCCACTGGAGTGAACACTGCTGGGTCCATTGGAGTGAAAGCTGCTGGGTCTATTGGAGTGAACTCTGCTTGACCCACTGGAGCGAACACTGCTGGGCCCACTGGAGTGAACACTGCTTGACCCACTGGAGTGAAAGCTGCTGGGCCCACTGGAGTGAACGCTGTTGGGCCCATTGGAGTGAAAGCTGCTGGGCCCAAAGGATGAACACTGCTGGGCCCATTGGAGTGAAAGCAGCTGGACCCGTTGGAGTGAAAGCTGCTGGGTCCATTGGAGTGAACTCTGCTGGGCCCATTGCAGTGAAAGCTGCTTGGCCCACTGGAGTGAAAGCTTCTGGGCCAATTGGAGTGAACACTGCTGGGCCCATTGGAGTGAAAGCTGCTGGGCCCACTGGAGTGAAAGCTTCTGGGCCAAGTGGAGTGAACACTGCTGGACCCATTGGATGAACACTGCTGGGCCCATTGGAGAGAATACTGCTAGACCCATTGGAGTGAAAGCTGCTGGGCCCATTGGACTGAACAGTGTTGGGTCCATTGGAGTCAACACTGCTGGGCCCATTGGAGTGAAAGCTGCTGGGCCCATTGGAGTGAAAGCTGCTGGATCCATTGGAATGAAAGCTGCTGGACCCATTGGAGTGAAAGCTGCTGGGCCCACTGGAGTGAAAGCTGCTGTGCCCACTGAAATGAACACTGCTGGACCCGTTGGAGTGAAAGCTGCTGGGCCCATTGGAGTGAAAGCTGCTGGACCCGTTGGAGTGAACACAGCTGGACCCATTGGAGTGAAAGCTGCTGGGCCCATTGGAGTGAAAGCTGCTGGGCCCATTGGAGTGAACTCTGCTGGGCCCATTGCAGTGAAAGCTGCTTGGCCCACTGGAGTGAAAGCTTCTGGGCCAAGTGGAGTGAACACTGCTGGACCCATTGGATGAACACTGCTGGGCCCATTGGAGAGAATACTGCTAGACCCATTGGAGTGAAAGCAGCAGGGCCCATTGGAGTGAATACAGCTGGGCCCACTGGAGTGTACACTGCTGGGACAACTGGAGTGAAATCTGCTGGGCCCATTGGACTGAACAGTGTTGGGTCCATTGGAGTGAACACTGCTGGGCCCATTGGAGTGAAAGCTGCTGGGCCCATTGGAGTGAAAGCTGCTGGACCCATTGGAATGAAAGCTGCTGGACCCATTGGAGTGAACGCTGCTGGGCCCACTGGAGTGAAAGCTGCTGTGCCCACTGAAGTGAACACTGCTGGACCCGTTGGAGTGAAAGCTGCTGGGCCCATTGGAGTGAAAGCTGCTAGGCCCATTGGAGTGAATGCTGCTGGGCCTATTGGAGTGAACCCTGCTGGGCACACTGGAGTGAAAGCTGCTGGGCCGAATATAATGAACACTGCTGGGCCCACTGGAGTGAACACTGCTGCTGGGCCTACTGGAGTAAACACTGCTGGGCCCACTGGAGTGAACACTGCTGGGTCCATTGGTGTGAAAGCTGTTGGGCCCATTGGAGTGAACACTGCTGGACCCGTGGGAGTGAAAGCTGCTGGGCCCATTGGAGTGAACACTGCTGGACCCATTGGAGTGAAAGCTGCTGGGGCCATTGGAGTGAACACTGCTGGGGCCATTGGAGTGAAAGCTGCTGAGCCTATTGGAGTGAACACTGCTGGACCCGTTGGAGTGAAAGCTGCTGGGCCCATTGGAGTGAATACTGCTGGGGCCATTGGAGTGAACACTGCTGGACCCATTGGAGTGAAAGCTGCTGGGGCCATTGGAGTGAATGCTGCTGGGACCACTGGAGTGATAGCTGCTGGGCGCAATGGAGTGAAAGCTACTGGGCCCATTGGAGTGAACGCTGTTGGGCCCATTGGAGTGAAAGCTGCTGGGCCCATTGAAGTGAATGCTGCTGGACCCACTGGAGTGAACACAGCTGGGCCCACTGCAGTATATGCTGCTGGGCCCATTGGAGTGAAAGCTGCTGGGCCCATTGGAGTGAATGCTGCTGGGACAACTGGAGTGAATGCTGCTGGGACAACTGGAATGAATGCTGCTGAGCCCACTGGAGTGAACGCTGCTGAGCCCACTGGAGTGAAAGCTGCTGGGCCCACTGGAGTGAATGCTGCTGAGCCCACTGGAGTGAATGCTGCTGAGCCCACTGGAGTAAAACCCTGGGCCCATTGGAGTGAAAGCTGCTGGGCCCACTGGAGAGAACACTGCTGGGCCCACTGGAGTGAAAGCATCTCGGTCCATTGGAGTGAACACTGCTGGGCCCATTGGAATGAGCACTGTTGGGTCCGTTGGAGTAAAAGCTGCTGGGCCCATTGGAGTGAACACTGCTGGGCCCATTGGAGTGAATGCTGCTGGGCCCACAGGAGTGTATACTGCTGGGCCCATTGGAATAAGCACTGTTTGGCCCATTGGAGCGAAAGGTGCTGGGCCCCTGGGAGTGAATGCTGCTGGGACCACTGGAGTGAACACTGCTGGGCCCACTGGAGTAAACACTGCTGGGTCCATTGGAGTGAAATCTGCTGAGCCCATTGGAGTGAATGCTGCTGGGCCCATTGGAGTGAACACTGCTGGGTCCATTTGAGTGAAAGCTGCTTGGCCTATTGGAGTGAACACTGTTGGGTCCATTGGAGTGAAAACCGCTGGGCCCACTGGAGTGAACTCTGCTGGGACAACTGGAGTGAAAGTTGCTGGGCCCACTGGAGTGAACACTGCTGTGACCACTTGAGGGAACACTGCTGGGTCCATTGGAGTGAACACTGCTGTGACCACTTGAGGGAACACTGCTGGGTCCATTGGAGTGAATGCTGCTGGACCCATTGGAGTGAACACTGCTGGACCCATTGGAGTGAAAGCTGCTGGGCCCATTGGAGTGAACACTGCTGGGCCCATTGGAGTGAAAGCTCCTGGGACCACTGGAGTGAAAGCTGCTGGGTCCATTGCAGTGAACGCTGTTGGGCCCATTGGAGTGAATACAGCTGGGTCCAATGGAGTGATTGCTGCTGGGCCCATTGGAGTGAACACTGCTGGACCTATTGGAGTGAAAACTGCTGGGCCCATTGGAGTGAAAGCTGCTGGGCCCATTGGAGTGAACACTGCTGGACCTATTGGAGTGAAAGCTGCTGGGCCCATTGGAGTGAACACTGCTGGGCCCATTGGAGTGAAAGCTCCTGGGACCACTGGAGTGAAAGCTGCTGGGTCCATTGCAGTGAACGCTGTTGGGCCCATTGGAGTGAATACAGCTGGGTCCAATGGAGTGATTGCTGCTGGGCGCACAGGAGTGAACACTGTTGGGCGCACTGGAGTGGATGCTGCAGGGTCTACTGGAGTCTATGCTGCTGGGTCCATTGTAGTGAATGCTGCTGGGTCCACTGGAGTGAAAGCTGATGGGCCCATTGGAGTCAGAGCTGCTGGGCCCATTGGAGTAAACAATGCTGGGCCCAATGGAGTGACAGCTGCTGGGCCCATTTAAGTGAACACTGCTGGGCCCATTAGAGTGAATGCTGCTGGGCCCACAGGAGTGTATACTGCTGGGCCCATTGGAATGAACACTGTTGGGCCCATTGGAGTGAAAGCTGCTGGGCCCATTGGAGTGAATGCTGCTGGGCCCACTGGAGTGAACACTGCTGGGCCCACTGGAGTGAACAGTGCTTGGTCCATTGGAGTGAAATCTGCTGGGCCCATTGGAGTGAATGCTGCTGGGCCCATTGGAGTGAACACTGCTGGGTCCATTTGAGTGAAAGCTGCTGGGCCCATTGGAGTGAACACTGTTGGGTCCATTGGAGTGAAAGCTGCTGGGCCCATTGGAGTGAAAGCTGCTGGGCCCACTGGAGTGAACACTGCTGGGACATCTGGAGTGAAAGCTGCTGGGCCCATTGGAGTGAACACTGCTGGGCCCACTGGAGTGAACACTGCTGCGTCCATTGCAGTGAATGCTGCTGGGCCCACTGGACTGAAAGCTGCTGGGCCCACTGGAGTGAACACTGCTGGGCCCACTGGAGTCTATGCTGCTGTGCCCACTGGAGTGAACACTGCTGGACCCCCTTGGAGTGAAAGCTGCTGGGTCCATTGGAGTGAACACTGCTGGGCCCACTGGACTGAAAGCTGCTGGGCCCACTGGAGTCTATGCTGCTGTGCCCACTTGAGTGAACACTGCTGGGCCAATTGGAGTGAAAGCTCCCTGGACCACTCGAGTGAACCCGCTGGGCCCACTGGACTCCATGCTGCTGGGCCAACGGGAATCTACGCTGTTAGGTCCACTTGCCAATGCCAATGCCAATGCCATTCCTGCAACTGAGCTCTTCACCAAGAGGTAAGTAAAATAAAATAGAAGAGAAAAACAAATGAGAAGGGAGGGAAAAATGATAATAAATGAAAGAAAAGAAAATGGAGCAGATGAGCCTTGGATTGGGAAGCCCTACTCCACCATGATCTTACGTAAGATGTTTCGCTTTTTGTCATTAGGGAAGGGCATACAAGTGGTTCCGTTCTGCTTCAGTTAAACGGGACATTGATTAGACCACATGTGGAGTATTGTGTACTGTATAGATCAATTTATTTGAGGAGAGCTGTAACTGTGCTTGAGAGGTTTACTAGGCTATACCTGAGATGTATGATTGATTTATGAGGTTGGAAAGGCGGGGCTTATATCCAGATTAGAGTGGTGCTGGAAAAGCACAGCAGGCCAGGCAGCATCTGGGGAGCAGGAGAATCGACATTTCAGGCAAAAGCCCTTCATCAGCCCTTCATTCTCTAATCTTGACCCTGCTGTGCTTTTCCAGCACCACTGTCATCTTGATTTACTCCAGCACCTGTAGTACCCACTTCTGCCCGAGTTTGTATCCACCAGAGTTGAGAAAAATGAGAATAACCTATAAGATCCTGAGAGATCTTCACAACGCACGTGTGTAAAGGATTTTTCTTCTTCAGGGAAGATCTGGAACTAGAGGTCATCGTGTCAACACAAACATCTGGTCATTTAAGTTCAAAGACCAAAGATCAAAAATGAAAGGAGAAATGTCTTTGACAGTCTCTTCTTCAATACTTGGTGGAGGCAGAGTCGTTGAATATTTTTAAGGCAGATGTTGATTCTTGACAAGCGAGGGGGTGAAACTAACCGTGGTCATATTAAAATGGTGGAACAGGCTAAAGGAACTGACCTGTCTACTCTAACTCCTAATTTGTACATTCATGTAATAGTCTCATTCCTTTCCATCACCATGCTCTCAGATAGTGCATTCCAGACCTGAATCACTCACTGCTGGAACACATTTCCCCATATCACTTCAGCTCAGTACCATAACATGACATTCATCAGCATTCCCATCATTGAATCTCCCGTTATCAAAATTGTGGGGTTGGCACTGACCAGACACTGTACTGGACCATTTATACAAACACAAGAGCAGGCCAGAGGCTAGGAGTCCTGCAGCAAGTGACTCACCTTATGACTCCTCAAAGCCTGTCCACCATCTACAAGGCCCAAGTCAGGAATGTGATGGTAGATCCTCCCTTTCACCTGGGTAGATGCAGCTCTAACAACACTCAAGAATTTAAGCACCATCCTGGACTCGGCAGCCCACTGGATTGGCACATCCACAAACATCCACACTCTCCATCACTGTCTCTCTATAGTGGTAGTGGGTACCATCTACAAGGAGCGCTGGGAAATTCACCGAAGATCCTAAGACAGCACCTTCCAAACCCACAATCACTTCCATCTAGAAGGACAAGGGCAGCAGATACTCTGCAAGTTCTCACTGTGCCACAATAGTATCCCCCTTGAACAATTATTTACATATTTATTGTTGCTCCTTGGTTTAAAGCAAATCTTTCTCCTCAGGCCCATTTTATTTAACAGATACTGTCACTCAGCTCTGCGTGAAGAGATATTCTTTGATATGAACTTTTGCAAACACTCTTCTTTTCCCCATTGCCCAACAAATTTCTCCTTTTCATGTATTGCCATGACAAAGTAAAAAAGGCTTTCCGCATTTTGTATGTAATGGCTTTGAGGATGGCATGGTGGCTGAGTGGTTAGTATTACTACCTCACAGCACCAGGGGCCCAGGTTCAATTCCCATCTCGGGTGACTATCTGTGTGGAGTTTGCACATTCTCCCTGTGTCTGCATGGGTTTCCTCCCACAATCCAAAGATATGCAGACCAGGTGAATTGGCCATGCTAAGTTGTCCAAAGTGTTAGGTGCACTAGTCAGGGGTAAATATAGGGGAGGGAAATGGGTCTGGATGGGTCACTCTTCGGAGGGTTAGAGTGGACCTGTTGGGCCGAAGGGCTTGTTTCCATGCTGTAGGGTATTTAATAAACATGAAAGCCACTCAGTCATTAATTTGACTTCAACAGTGGAAACACAATGAACAAAATAGGAAGCAACAGAACTACATTTTACAACAAACAACACAATTTTCACTTGCTTTGCTATTTCCATTTTCTTTTGCAAATTAGTTATTCAAACAACCAGAAATCTCAAAAATGCAAGAACTCAATACCACAAAATCAAACTGAAAATAAAGTGGTTAATCCAATTACCATTCAGTATTTAAATTTAGATATAGATTATTGTAAACCACGATCAGATTTACGTGTTTGACTCATATGGAGATACATTGCTGGCTTTCAGGATGCTGGATTGAATGATTGGTTAAAGTAACCACTTCCTTCAGTAGGAAACAGCAGCAAATCTCAATTGTGAAGAGTCAAGGGCATTGGATTTTTTTTGGATATTTAAAGTGCTCAGGGATATGCAGAAAAGGCAGGAGATTGCATTAGATAATAAGGCTGGTCTGGGTAATTGAGCCAGTGCAGGCATGATGGGCCAAATAGCTTCCTTCTCAGCTGTAATAATTGCGGTTCATGCTGTGCAGTCTGTAGTCTGTTGGACTTTGGCTCAATCCACCAGTTTACTTTCCTCTATGTGTGAGCCGAGTCCTGCGTGTTCTTTCAATGAAGCAATAGGAGAAGATATTCGGTCTCAAACTCTTAGTTTATTTTAGCAGTGAGTGGATAAAGTATACAGAGCTCTGGGTCTAGGTCTTCCCGTCCCTGACAAACAGCACAGTGTGTCAGTTCACGAAGTCTGACGCATTCCTGTCCCCGACCCAGTCTTTTATGTAGTACAGAACGTCATGCAATCACTGAGGTGGGATTGTCTTCTGATTGGCTGTTGATCTGACTCCACTCTCCGCCCCCCTCGCATTCCCGGATGTCTAACCCCATGTGACCTCCTTCTGCCCGCGAAACAGAGCACCACGTGACCTCCTTTTGCGCGTGAAACAGATTCATCATCAAAGGCTTCTGAATGCCGTGTGGACGAAGCCATATATTTACAAGTCTCAGGCCCAAGGTCTGAATTGGGATGGGCTCAGCTTAACAAGGCCTCAGTGAGGAGCCAGGAATCCCACTCCCACAACGTTCTGAGCTCAGACTAGGCCAACATCCAGTCGGGAGCTTAAAATCCCTTCCTAGACATAGACTCTGTGCTTGTGAAAACCAATCTGAAAACTGCTGGTGTCAACTAGTATGACCTACTCAGAAAACTGTGCTGGTATTATAAACTCCTCCATTTCAATAGCAGAACCAGTTTGTACCATCCCCATCTCTCCAGCCTAGGTACCATCCTCACCGTCTCCTCTCATTGAAATTGAGGACGAAAATTTTAAAATCAAAGCATTATTTAACTGGAAGCCGATGTAGATCAGCAAGCACAAGGGGTTAGGACTGTAAGTGTGACACAGACAACAGGAGGCTTGATGGCTTCAGGTTTATAGAACAGAATGTGGCAGACCAGCCAGGAATCTTTGAGTGAAGGATGGGACGGTAATTTCAGCAACAGGACAGTTGAGAAAGCGGTGAGGACTGGGTTCTATTGCGGAAATGGAATAGTTGGTCCGAGTAACGGCAGAATTTAATGGTTGGTAGTTCGTCTTGGAGTTAAATTAGATACCAAATTGGCAAAAAGTATAAAGACCACTTTTATTCTAAAACATAGTAACTGCTTTAAACCAAGGAAAATGTGGAAGATGGAATGTTGCAGTTTTTAAAATGAGTTACCGAAGTTCATTGTGACTTGTATCTAAGACATTGTCTTTATTGAAGCACTGTAGGACATTACCAGACACCTTGGCTCTGTGTTCAGGGTAGTTTTGCCTAGAGCCAGTCCTTTTGTTGGTTTTTCGATCAGAACAATTGTGTGTGTCTGTGCGTGTGTGTGTGTGTGTTCAAGAATGTTCACCATTGTAATAACTTTGCAATTGGTTCCTTCTGCTTTGTTTGGATAATATGGGACAATTATTCAGCCTGTGAAGGAAAATATACTCTTTCTCCCCCTCTGGTGTGGAGAATGATCAGAAAATCTCCTGATAGCTGTTCTCAATTACCATTGTACTTCCAAATAAACCTATTGGATTATAATCTGGTGTATGATTGTTAACTTTGTCCACCCGAGGCGAACACCAGCACCTCCACATCAATATTTCCCTGTGAACTGTTCTCTCTCTGTACATGTCCTTGTTGAAAGAAAAAAACGTGATTAAAAACAAACACCTTCAGAGACACTGAAAGGGTACATCTTTTTTGATTTGATTTGTTATTGTCACATGTACCAAGATACAGTGAAAAGTATTGTTTTGTGTGCTGTCCAGACGATTCGTACCTTACATAAGTACATCAGATTGGAAGGCAGCTACAGAGAAAGATCAACTCTAATATGAGAGGTCTATTCATGAATCTGATAACAGTGCTTGGTGTTTTTAAACTTTTGCCTGATGGAAGAGGGTAGAAGAGAGTGTAACTGGGGTGGGAGGGGTCTTTGATTATGTTGGCTGTTTTCCAGAGGCAATGGGGAGTGTAGACGGAGTCACTGGAAAAGAGGCTGTTCTTTGTGATGGACTGGGCTGTGTTCATAATTCTCTGTAATTTGTTGCAGTCTTGAGCATAACAGTTGCCATACCAAGCTGTGATGCATTCTGATAGGTTGCTTTCTATGGTGCATCTATAAAAGTTGGGAAGAGTCGTTGTGGAGATGCTGAATTTCCTTAGCCTTCTGAGGAAGTAGAGGTTTTGGTGTGCTTCCTTGACTGTAGGTCGACATGGATGGCCAAGGACACACTGGTGATATTTACTCCAAGGAACTTGAAGCTCTCGACCACCTCCACCAATGACACAGAGAGGGGTGGAGCCACCACTCTGCTTTCTGAAGTTGATGACCAGCTCCTTCATTTCGTTGACATTTTGTTGAAGGATGGACGCCAGGAAATTGTTTCCGTTAGGCGAGGAGAGTAGGACCCGTGGACACAGCCTTCAAATTAGAGGGGGTAAATTCAGAACAGAAATGCAGAGACATTTCTTCAGCCAGAGAGTAGTGGGCCTGTGGAATTCATTGCCGCAGAGTGCAGTGGAGGCCGGGACGCTAAATGTCTTCAAGGCAGAGATTGATAAATTCTTGATGTCACAAGGAATTAAGGGCTACGGGGAGGATGCGGGTCAGTGGAGTTGAAATGCCCATCAGCCATGATTGAATGGCGGAGTGGACTCGATGGGCCGAATGGCCTTACTTCCACTCCTATGCCTTATGGTCTTATGGACATTGTGGGAGAGATGTTGTAGTTACATCGTGCCACTAAGCTGTCTCTCTCTCTTTTCTTTCCTCTGTCTCATCGTTGTCTGCGATCCAACCCAATACTGTGATGTCATCAGCAGATTTGTAAATGGAATGAGAGCTGAATTTTGGCCACACAGTCATGATTATATAAGGACTACAATAAGGGAGTGGGTACACAGCCTTGCAGGGCACCAGTGCATGAAAGATCGAGAATCAATGTATCCACAATTTCCCACCAGAGTCAAAATGAGTCTAAAGGAACTTAAAGAAGACAACTCATCACCGTCTGTGATTTGTACTTGTGCCAAAACTGTGTTTCACTGACATTTTTCTTGTTAGTTCTCCACGTTTTTTTGTGCATCTATCTGTACCTGCATGTGTATGAAAATTTCAAAAGGGGGAACAATTTAAATTATAGAGTTGTGAGTTAGCAATTTATATTTCGTTTTACCGTTGGTTAAAATCAATTTGATTATAATAAATGGTTATTTTCTTGTTAAATGAAAAATCTGGTGTACATATTCTTTCAGACAGTGAGGTAGATTAGTGCAATTTGGTGGTTTAATCAAATGTTGACATTTGTGATCATTTTGGAAACAGTGGGTTTGATTTTCAGAGCCCAGAGAGTTGTGACAAAAGACTGGTTCCACATGATAGTTGCCAGGGAGATGAGGGAGTAGAGTTTTCTCAACCTTTCATAAAAGGACAGTTCTCCTTATCCAGTATTGGATGTCAAATGAACAGTCTGATAATATAGGGACATTGGAGTCCTTGAGAGGATGGTGGTGAGGATGAGCTGGGAAAGGTCAGTGTTGAATTGAAAACAAACACTCAAGTTTCAGGTGATGTTTCTGAGGGCTGGTTGCAAGGTTAGATCCTAGGAGTCACCAGACATACAGTGCAAGAAGAGAAGCTATTATCAGTGTAGAAATGGAACCATCTGGACAACACTAGAGATCTACTGGAGAATGATGGTGTGATGAGTAGTGTTAGAAGCTGCAGACAGTTTGAGCAGGAGGAGGTGACCAAGTTTATCTTTGTTACAATCACAGGAGATGCAATAGTTTGCAAGGAGTGGAATTTGTTTTCAAGGAGAGAGCTTGATACTGCTGATCTGAAGGAGAGACAGAAAGCAAGGAGAATCTGAGCTGGTGGTGGGTGAATTGACATCTTGGAGGGGAATGTGGAAAGGTTGGTGGGAAGGGTGAGTTGGGCAGGATCAGTTCCTGGTTGGTGAGACGGTCAGTGAGAGAGTTGGACGGAGAGCTGGGATATCAGCTGCAAAACCCACAAGGCAGTCAGGACCACAGAACAACAAATCATTGACAGGTTACGCACAGCAGGTTAGCTATTTTAAGAAACCATGTTTTTAACACAAAGTTTTGTTCCTGCTACCTTACTTTGTAGTGATTAGTTTTAAAACAAGGACATTAGTATACAGGGGATTTTATTGTGTGTGGAGGTAATATTTATTGTGCTAAAAAAACATGACAACCATTTACACCGAATTATTCCGGTACAAATCTTCAGGAATTTCAGGGCAGGACCTCTGCATTATTTGTTAGATTTGCAGCTGTCAGTTTAATACACAAACACAAAACAGATGTTTCAATCTTAGTGTCTCAATCAGAAAAGCTGAGAATTTTTAAATTACGCATTAATAAGCAACTTCAGCTGCAGGTTACATTCATTTAAAATGACAAAGAAAATGATGGGTTTCAGTCACAAAGCACTAAATATTAAATGGAAGGAGGTCATGTTAAACTTCTACAGATGGTGTGCTTGAATCAGAGTCATATGGTATAGAAACAGACCTTTCGGTCTAACTAGTCTATGCTGACCTTGTCCCCCAACCAAACTAGTCCCACTTGCCTGCATATGGCCCATATCCTTCCAAACCTTTCAAATTCATGTACTTATCCAAATAGAGTCATAAAGATGTACAGCACAGATACAGACCCTTCCATTCAACTCATTCATGTTGACCAGATATCCTAACCTAATCTAGTCCCATTTGCCAGCACTTGGCCCATATCCTTGGCTAAATCCTTCCTATTCATGTTGTAATTGCACCAGCCTCCACTACTTCCTCTGGCAGCTCAGTCCATACACACACCACCCTCTGCGTGAAAACATTGCCCCTAAGATTCCTTTTAAATTTTCCCCACTCACCTGAAACCTATGTCTTCTTGTTCTGGGCTCTCCCACCCCAGGGAAAAGACTTTGTCTATTTATCCTATCCAAGCCCCTCCTGATTTTATAAACCTCTATAAGGTCACCCTTCAGCCTGCGATGCTACGGGAAAATAGCCCCAACCTATTCAGCCTCTCTCTATAGCTCATACCTTCCAACCCTGGCAACATCCTTGTAAATCTTTTCTGAACCCTTTCAAGCTTTCAATAGGAGGGAGACCAGAATTGCATGCAATAATCCAGAAGTGGCCTAACCAATGTCCTGTACAGACACAACATGACTTCTCAACTCAATGCTCTGACCAATAAAGGAAAGCGTATCAAATGCCTTCTTCACTATCTTATCTACCTGCAACTCCACTTTTAAGGCACTATGAACCTGCACTCCAAAGTGTATTTGTTCAGCAACACTCCCCAAGACTTTACCATGAAGTGTCCTAATTTGCTTTCCAAACTGCAGCACCTCACATTTATCTCAATCAAACTCCATCTGTCACTCCTAATGTCTTTTAAATGTTGTAACTGCATGTTTGGTACAGATTTAGGCATACTGACTGATTGATTGATTTATTTATTGTCACATGTACTGAAGTACAGTGAAAAACTGTTTACGAGCAGGACAGGCAGATCAGAGTAAGTAGGGGCGTACAGATCAAAAACACTCAGAGGCATACAGGTTGTTAGAGAAAGGAACAAGTGCAGTGGGAAAGATACAGCAGAGATTCACTGCGAAGTTAAAGGCTCAAACAGGGGTATAGAATATCATTTATTTAGGAATGATGAGGCTAAATAATGACGTTGAGGGAAGCACCCACATTGTAATGGAGAACAGCTGCAATGCACTGGGTAGGTTAAATACTTCTGCTCCCGTGAAACCTAATTTCGCTTCTCAAGTTTATGCATATCCCTCAATTCAATCTTGCTGTCCTCTCACCACTTCCTTCCTTTAACATTTTATGCCACGTGACTGAGGCACAGGTAAACTCTCCCTTGCCCTGATCCACCTGTCTGCTGCAATGTTTGAGGCAGTGATCACCTCCAATGTTGCTCTTTCTTTCAACTGTGTGGGACTGCTCTCATCTGGCTCCATTCTTATTTTCATTCATTCATTCATGGAATGAAGGCATCACTGGCTGGGCCAGCATTTACTGCCCATCCTAATTGCCAGAGGGCAGTACACATTGCTGTGAGTCTGGAGTCACATGTAGGCAAGGATGACAGTTTCCTTTCGTAAAGGACAAATGTGAACCAGATGTGGTTTTCCAACAATAGATTCAATGGTCATCGTTAGACTCTTAGAGTCATAAAGATGTACAGCACGGAAACACACCCTTTGGTCCAACCTGTCCATGCCAACCAGATATCCCAAACCCAATCTAGTCCCACCTGCCAGCGCATGAACCATATTCCTTCCTATTCATATACCCATCCAGATGCTTTTCACATGTTGCAATTGTACCAGCCTCCACCACTTCTTCTGGCAGCTCATTCTACACAAACCACCCTCTGACTTACAAGGTGCCCCTTAGGTCTCTTTTATATCTTTCCCCGCTCACCCTAAACCTATGCCCTCTGGTTCTGGACTCCCCCACGCTAGGGAAGAGACTTTGTCTATTTATCCTATCCATGCCCCTCATGATTTTATAAACCTCTATAAGATCACCCCTCAGCCTCCGACACTCCAGGGAGAACAGCTTTAGCCTATTCAACCTCTCCCTCTAGCTCAAATCCTCCAACCCTGGCAACATCCTTGTAAATATTTTCTGAACCCTGTCAAGTTTCACAACATCTTTCCTATAGTTCCGATAATTCCAGATTTTTGTTGAATTTAAATTCCACCATCTGCCATCTCCCAGAACATTACCTGGGTCTCTGGATTAACAGTCCAGCAGTAATAACACTAGCCTAATGTCTCCCCTCTATCTAATCGGGGAGAAATGTGGTGAAAACAGATCCTATCGAGTTCCCAACACAGGAAGACATTAGCGCTGAAAATGTGTTGTTGGAAAAGCACAGCAGATCAGGCAGCATCCAAGGAACAGGAGAATCGACGTTTCGGGCATCTTCCTTGGATGCTGCCTGACCTGCTGCGCTTTTCCAGCAACACATTTTCAGCTCTGATCTCCAGCATCTGCAGCCCTCACTTTCTCTCAGGAAGACATTAGTTAGATTGTGGGTCACCGAATCTCCTATTCCAATTGTTCACTTTTGAGAATCTGGTTTTCAATCTCCCTCAAGAGCTACTCTGTCAGATACTCTCTCAATGACCTTATTTATTCCAGTGGTTCACCTTTGCATTGTTGGGATTATACTCCCCTGAATTCTACAGAATATTCACAAACAACTTCAGATTTTTCACAGGCTAGTGCTGCACTTGGGTTTCTCTGAGCTCTAATCTTGCTTAACTGCACCAAGGAAATACTGTTTGTCAGCTTCTGTCAGTGCCATTTCCTGCTACATTAAACTATTCGTGGTCCACAGGCTTCCTCTGTGCTCCTTCATCCAGGGCTCCCAGGGTGTTTGCCCGAGCCCTAGCTCAAATGCTTAGCTACACCTACTGGCTTCCAGGAGATTCAGGATTCGTCCTGAATCCTTACTTTATACAGATCCTGGGACGTTAAATCAGCCTGCATGACAGTGAACCTATGGAAAGCGACTGGCTCCAGTGGTGTCCCCAGCCGTGCACTCAGATCCTGCAAGGTCCAGCTGGCTGGAGTACTCATGGACATGTTCAAACACTTCATACTATGATCTGAAGTCCCCATCTGCTTCAAGAAGACCACCATCATTCTAATGCCAAAGAAAGGTCACGCAGCGTGCCTCAATGAGTACCACTTACTAGCTCTGACCGCCATAATTATGGAGTGCTTTGAGAGGTTAGTCAAGGCTCACATCAACTCCAGCCTACTAAACTGCCTTGATCCTTTGCAATTCCCCTACTGGTGCAACAAGTCCATGATAAATAACATCTCCCTGGTCTTACACTCATCCCTGGAATATCTGGATAAAAAGATGCCTTTGCCAGGCTCCTACTTATTGATGACAGTTCCACCTTCAACAGCATAATTCTAATAAACTCATCTCTCATCAGTGTGGACTTGATGGGTTGAATGATCTGCTTCCACATTGTAGGGATTCTATGATTACACTGTATAAAATGGACAAAAGAAAAGTTCATTGCATCAATGTACATCATTATTTCACCTGACTGAACCCATCTCAGCTTCCAGAACCGTCCAAGTCCATTGCCACTCTTTCTGTATTCATTTGAGAGATGTGGGCACTGATGGCCAGCATTTATTATCCATCACTAGTTGCCCTTAAGGTGGTGTTGAGCTGCCTTCTTGAATTGCTGTAAGTTGACCCACAGTGCCTTTAGGGAGGGAATTCCAGGACTTTGACCCAGTGACAGTGAAGGAATAGAGATATGTTTCCAAGTCAGGACAGTGAGTGTCTCCAAGGGGAACTTGCAGGTGATGGTGTTTCCATGTATCTGCTGCTTATCCTTCTCGATCCAAGTGTTTGTGGATTTGGAAGGTGCAAAGATCTTTGGTGGCTTATTATTGGACTCAACTATTCCAATGTTGCACCTCACGGTGGCATGGTGGCTCAGTGGTTAGCACTGCTACCTCATAGTGCTAGGGAACTGGGTTCGATTCCAGCCTTGGGCACGGTGTGTGGAGTTTGCACATTCTCCCAGTGTCTGCGTGGGTTTCCTCCAGGTGCTCCAGTTTCCTCCCAAAGATTAGGTGAATTGGTCATGCTAAATTATCTGTAGAGTTAGGTAGGAGTGTGGGTGACACAATCCAGACACAAAAGGTCTGGGTGTGTTACCCTTCAGAGGGTTGGTGTGGATTAGTTGGGCCGAAGGGCTGGTTTCCACACTGTAGGAAATCTAATCTAAACACACCCTTGGCTGGTCGCCCACATTCTGCTTTCCATAAACTTGATGGCCATCCAAAATTCTACCACGGGTGTGCCAATTTACATGAAGTCCAGTTCCCTAATCCTCCCAATGTTCACTGCTTAACTAAGAGCCTATGCTATAAAATCCATAATTTTATAATTCTCACCCTGATTTTCAAACTTCTTTACCGCCTCTACCCTTCCTAAATCTACAGTCTCCTGCAGCCCTGGAACCCTCAGGTTCCTGCATACTTCTCCCACTGGTCTTTAATTGCTCCACCATTTGTGGCACAGCTCTAAAATTCCCTCCTGCCATCTCTCCACCTTACACTCCTGCTCAAATATGCTTAAATGTTCTCTCTTAATTATTCCTTTTGTGATATAACATCATTCCTTGCTTTACACTGATCTAGTGAAGCATTTTGAAATGTTTCATTATTTTTGATGAGCTATCAGTTGTGTCACCCAGACTAACCCTCACACATCTATTCTTTTAATGTTTGATCCAACTGAACCCAATCTTTAGGTAACTCACAATTTATTTTAATATCCCTCCTGGTCTCTCCAATGATCTGACAATAATGAGTTGACAATAATGAGTTCACTGAGTCTTAATATGCTGGATAGTTGAGCAATCCAAGTCTTCCTCTGGACAATGACACCTCTGGCTTTCTACTTGGTACCATTGGCCCCAGTGCAGCACAATGCACTGATAGTGCATGGTTGTTTTGAGCATGACCCCGCTCAAGACTTTCTGGCTAACCATTAAACACATGTACCCTTACTTTCATGGCTTACATTGGTCTTCCACATTGAGATCATAAAACAGCTCAGTACCATAATTTGGACAATTTAACTGTCAAAATCAACTGTTTAAATGTGGAATGGAGAGGCATAGAGGTGGTGTTACTAGACTAGCAATCCAGAACTTTATACAAGAGCTCACTTTCTAGTTAAATGTTATCACTAAATTACTTCCCATCAGTCGAAACATCCATCACCTTTCCAATACTGTGAACCTGAGCTATACATCATAGGGTGGCACAGTGGTTAGCACTGCTGCCGCTCAGTTCTAGAGGCCAGGTTTGAATCCTCCTGCACATTCTTGGAGTCTGTGTGGGTTTCTCCCATAATCCAAAGATGTACAAGTCAGGTAAATTGTCCATGCTAAATTGTCCATAGTTTGGTGCATTAGTCAGGGGTAAATGTAGGGGAATGGATCTGGGTGGATTACTCTTCGGAGGGTCGATGTGGACTTGAAGGGCCTGTTTCCATACTGTAGGGAACCTAATCTAATCATACTTACCAATTACTTCAGCGAAGGATTAGGTTAGGGTTCCAAGATTTGGAAACTTCACTTGTTTAGGGCCAATAAGGTCTCTTGATGGGATCAGGAAGTTCCAAATGAAGGGACAGAGTACAGGTAAAACTGTGGCAAATACTCAGGCAACTATCTGTGTGGAGTTTGCACATTCTCCCCGTGTCTGCGTGGGTTTTCTCTGGGTGCTCCGGTTTCCTCCCACAGTCCAAAGATGTGCAGGTTAGGTGAATTGACCATGCTAAATTGTCCGTAGTGTTAGGTAAGGGGTAAATGTAGGGGTATGGGTGGTTTGCGCTTTGGCGGGTTGGTGTGGACTTATTGGGCCGAAGGGCCTGTTTCCACACTGTAAAGTAATCTAATCTAAGAAGTATATAGTTAGTAAGTTTGCTGATGACACCAAAATTGGAGGCGTAGTGGACAGCGAAAAAGGTTACCTCAGAATACAACAGGATCTTGATCAGATGGGCCAATGGGCTGAGAAGTGGCAGATGGAGTTTAATTCAGATAAATTTGAGGTGCTGCACTTTAGGAAGACAAATCTTAGCAGGGTTTATACTTAGCAGCACTTAATGGTAAGGTCCTAGAGAATATTGCTGAACAGAGACCTTGGAGTGCAGGTTCGTAGTTTCTTGAAAGTGGAATTACAGATGGATAGGATCGTATGCTTTCCTTTATTGGTCAGAGTATTGAGTACAGGAGTTGGGAGGTCATGTTGCGGCTGTACAGGACATTGGTTAGGCCACTGTTGAAATATTGCATGCAATTCTGGTCTCCTTCCTATTGGAAAGATGTTGTGAAACTTGAGAGGGTTCAGAAAATATTTACAAGGGTTGGAGGAACTGATCTACAGGGAGAGGCTGAAACAGGCTGGGGCTGTTTTCCCTGGAGCATCGGAGGCCGAGGGGTGACCTTATAGAGGTTTACAAAATTATGTAAGGCATGGATAGGATAAATAGACAGTCTTTTTCCTGGGGTTGGGGAGTCCAGAACTAGATGGTATAGGGATAGGGTGAGAGGGGAAAGATAGAAAAGGGACCGAAGGGGCAACTTTTTCACGCAGAAGGTGGTAAGTGTATGGAATGAGCTGCTAGAGGAAGTGGTGGAGGCTGGTAAATTGCAACATTTAAAAGGTATTTGGATGGGTATATGAATAGGAAGGGTTTGGAGGGATAGGAGCCAGGTGCTGGCAGGTGGGACTAGATTGGGTTGGGATATCTGGTCAGCATGGATGGATTGGACCGAAGGGTCCGTTTCTGTGCTGTACATCTCTATGACTCTATCCCCATTCCCTATTTTCTGCCAGTCAGCCAATCCTCTATCCATGCCAGTATCTTGCCCCTAACACAATGGGCTTATCTTATTTAGCAGCCTCCCATGTGGCACCTTATCAATGGCCTTCTGGAAATCCAAATAAATCGCATCCACTGGCTCTCCTTCTTCTAACTTGCAAGTTACTTCCTCAAAGAATTTCTAACAGATTCTAAGAGGTTTAATTCCCATAGCAACTGAAATCACCAATGGAAGCCCTGCCTTTTCAACCTTGCCTGATGTGTGGTGACCCTCAAATTAAACTCACCACCAATTATCGCTAATGAATTAATGAATGCAAAGTCCCTCTGGGACTATGGCAAGTTTACCACTTTACTTTTCAGCTTCACTGGTTCTTCCTTCCGTTGTGTTATAATAAGGCCTCAATCCTGTCAAACACCACCATGTTTTCCAGCAACTCTCTTTATGGGTGAGATTTGTAATACCAAAGATCTATTTTTCATGGTATCAGTTTGTATTCTGTGAGCAACCATTTCACTTTAAGGAGGACAGCAAATCTTATGTCTGAAAAGTTTTTATTGTTTTCATTATTCCTGAACATTCCTTCAAGCAGTAACGCTCCAGATGATGCACGTGTTGAGTGCTCAGGTCGGATTAACAAAATTTTAGGTCCTAAATTACAATTTTGTTGAGCCTTCGGAGACAGAATTGGAAAAATACTAAAGAAGTCAGAGTAACGTCCACACGTATAATGGAGATACCATTTTCATGCAATGGCAGGCAAGATGTAAAAAGCCACCCAAAAAATTGTCACACATTTATACACCAAATTAATTTGTTATCAGAAAAAGTACTATGTAATAAATCTGTACATCCAAATAAATTTGGGTTCTACGCCTAAAGTTACATTATAAGGTTATATACATTTATTACCCCCTTTCATATTATCTTAAGTAAAGCCTTCATTCCCACCGCAACATAAAACAAGACTAAGCTGCAAGACTAACTCGGAGAGAAGGAAAACAAAACAAAGAAAAATCAGTTTATACGCCCAATTAAAATATTTCACTTAGATCTTTCTAATAAAAACCATTAACAGATCACCAGCCTTTCAAAATGCATACTCCCAGTTTGTTTTATATGCTAACTACTGTGAATTTCAGTGCAGATGATCATCTCTGTCCTTAGTCTTCACTCTTTGGATGGACTGAAGCGGAGAACTAATTTATAACACATCACAGACTTGGCTTTTAGATACAAATATTGAGTTGGTCCAATTATAATCATGACTGATGTGCATCCTATTACTGAAGATAGTATATAAACTGTATCAGATTTACAAATTAAAATAAATGCAATAAGCTCCCATTGATAAAGTACAAAAACATAGCAGGTTTGGGTAACGGTCACAAAAACCAGAATGGTCAGCTTTTCAATAGCCACCTCTCTGATCCACTTGAAAGGTAACTATCTCAGAATGGAGGCTTGAATAACTTTAAACTAGTCAGATTTTTCCCTCCTCAATAGAACAAATGATTTTAAATAAACTGTTTGTCCTCTTCATTGAAGAGAGCTAGTCTATTCTTCATTAATAAGCTATGTTTTATGTGGGAAGATTAGCACTGTATTGTAGTAATGCTTACTGCATATAATCCAAGCGTTTTGCTGAACAGTTGGTTAAAGCAGTCAATACGAACTCAGGATCAAAGGAAACAAATGTTGCTTTAAGCTTCCATGAATGGAACCCACACTTTACCCAGTGTTAACCCAATGTCTCCTTGCAGTTTAAACTGTGCAAGTTCCAGCTGAATGAACAAAAAGCAGTAAGTGATCCTCAGCTCCCTGGGAGTCTGGCCTTCCATTAGTCAATTTTCACATTGGTGTAGATCTTTCGGACAAAGGCACTTGTTCCCATATAACCAACAGCACCTGGAAATAAAGAACATTGTTTTGCAGGATGAGTACATATTTTTATACAACATCTGATGAAAAATTAACCTTTGTATGCCTTGTGGAAGCAGCACAGCAGACATGCTAAGTTTGCAATCTGCTGGATTGGAGGAGAAAGAACAGCCAATGTTGCCCATTTCTGATGCTTACCCACCTGAATAAGATCCAGGCACAAGGGCAATGATGGGTGGAGGGAACACATTCATGCCTGATGCTGCCAATATCAAATATATGCCCACACTCCCTACTCAAGTATACATTTTACAATGCAAAAACACTCATTTACACAAGGCACTAGATTTGTCAATGGAATCCCACAGCAACTATTTTAAAAATAAGAGATTGAATAGGGCACTGGACAAAGACTGGTTGCAGCATGGTTTATTTAACTTTGTTAAGTGACTGCTTACTCCATTAATATTTGCCAATAAGCTGATCAAATGCTCACGTGTTATTTTCAGCTGAAAATATAATGGCACCATTTGTTTCATACCGACACTGCAACTTTCAGTTTCTATTTTGGTGTCTAAAATCATTCATTAATTATAACAAAAACAATTGAGTTGAAAGTGCAGGCTAAATGGACAACTGATAATGTTGAAGATCACAGGTCATTCTTGAAACTTGCCAAGAATTTTCAAGTCACTGACTGTTCATTTCTTGCAGAATTAAGAATGCTGGCTTACCATCTTGTCATAAGTAAATTAGGATCCAAGAATTTGCAAAGGGACTATCATCAGCAGCAGCGAGTGAGTCCAGTGTGGACTCCAAGGTGACCCCAGCGCTTCTGCATTGACGAGGTGGTCCTACTGCTGGTTCATGCCTGTTGCGACTTTCAGTTCCTGGTGCCGCCTGCGCCCAGCACAGACTCATGGCAGCGGCAGTCACGCTTGGGCCAGTGCAGTACCCAGCATCAGTGCCAGCTGCATATACAAAATCCAGCAAGGATGCCGGTGGAGGTGAGATAGCACTGAAGAGTAGGGAGACTCTCACCCCAGCAGCAGTGGCACAGTGAGAATGGTGGGGCACTGAACAAGGACTGTAAAGTTGAACACTATTTCTTTCTTTTTCTGCCTTAGTGTTCTATCTTTTGCTGGAAGTGTGTTGCTGGAAAAGCGCAGCAGGTCAGCCAGCATCCAGGGAACAGGAGAATCGATGTTTCGGGCATAAGCCCTTCTTCAGGAATCTATCTTTTGGTTTATTTTGGTGTTTTAAGGAGGAATTGGACAGTGACAACACTATGATACACTTCTCACTTAGTAACAAAATACATGTGACAATAAATAAGTCAAACCAAATTAATTTGTGGAAAGATAGGAATACTGCTCCATGCAGCTTGACTGGAAAGCACGACCAAAATGAAGGAAATTAAAAGCTGCGGGGCTGGTAGGGACACAGAGGAGCTGAAGGACGAAGGTGATCAGCATACTGGTACATACACAGCGAAAACAAACAGACAAATGGAGTGGGGGGGGGGGGGGAAGAGGAGATCTCTTGCAGGAAGGAGCAAATCATTTGCCGGAGGCAGCTAGCTTTCTGGTTGGGAAGAAAAGAAGGCAGGTGCTCCAAGAGATACCGTGCAAGCAGGCTAATAAAAATCTAACATCTCGTGAACTCTAAAAGAACTCCGATCATAGAGAGGTGAATGTTTTCTCAGAATAGGCCAAAACTTTGAACCAGGGTGTTAATAGTTGTTCAGTTCAAAAGGAAATCTGGGAAGTTATATAATCAGGATTGTCACAGCTAGAGGAGCAGTGTGTTTGTAGAAGTGATGATTATTGCACCCAATCAACTCAGTGAAAACTGTTGTCCATTGGACCCTTGAACTGCATGAATTAAGAAAATAACAAATTGAGGAACAAACTAGCTGCACCATGGGACATGTGTTCAGGGAGTGATCTGGTGGCACGATGTATCTTTGTATATTGACGATTTACATTTATTTGAAGCATCATTACCCTGTTCATTCATGTGTAATTTGCATTGGTTTGGATTAGTGTTAAAGTAAAGGCTGTAAACAATGAAATTCTTTGGTAAGTTCTTCATTTGAAGGGTCATGTAAATTGGCTAGTTTGATTTACAACGAGATCATTTATGAGATGACAATATTATTCATGCTGAATATTCTACATTGAAGTGTTCTTGGTTTAACACTGCAGCTCAAATAATTGCATTGCTTATAAAGTTGTAAAACATATTTCATAGCATGACAACATCACTGGCTCAACAGCATTTATTGACCATCCCGAATTGCCCAGAGGATAGTTAAGAGTTAAGCAAGGAGTCACAGCAAAAACTGTGGGTCTGGAGTCACATGTAGAGCATACTGGGTATGGTCCCATGCAAGGGATTATTTATACTAGATTGGAGTTCATGAAGTTAGGGGTAATATAGTAGGAACAAAGAGGAGCAATAGGCCAATTAGTCTCAGGGAGGTTCCAATATGCAGCATCATGAGGATCTGCAACTTTATTCTCTATCTCTTACTACCTTTGATTGGTTCATGAAAACCTCTCTCAGATTGATCTAATATCAATCATTATTTGCAGAGGAGAATTCTAAAATTTGAAAAAGTCTTCATAATTAGAATTTCCTAATTACACTGCTAAAACATTTGGCTTTTTTTTGGGATTACGAACTCTCAACCAAGCTTCCCCAATCAGCTGCACTCCTTAATATCCTGAAAGCATCCCTCAACCTTCTACCTTCCAAGGAATATAAAGCTAATTTATGTAAATACTCAAGTTATTTAATACAGGTAAACTTATACTGTATTCCTCCAACGTCAATCTCTGTCACCTAAAGTGTGGTGCCTAAAACTGCTCAGACAACTCATGGTTTGAGTAATGTTATTACAGCTGAAGCATCTCTCTTTCTGTTATGTCGTGTTCATAGATATGAAGGCCAGCATTCCATTATTTTTGATGCATTTCTGTTCCCGTCTGTAACACTTAATGTACCTGAACTCCAAAGCCTCTTTGCTCCTCCACTGTTTTTAGCTATTGATCAAGTACTCTATACATTTTAGGTCCCACATGGATTACTTTTAATTTGCTTACTTTCAAGTCCATTTGCATTTTTTCCAATCACTTATGATATCAATAATTCTTTGTAAATTCATACCACAGATGAGGTTAATGGACAAAACAGAGAATCACATTGCCAGACTGCAACTAACAGGAAAATGCAAGAATTGCTGCTTGGGTCCCAGCTATTTATAATCTATCAATGAGGGGGGAGAATCAAGTGTAATGCTGATGAAGCTAAGTCAGTGTGAAAGTGGGTGGCAAGGACACAAAGAGGCTGCAAAGATATGTAGGCAGGCTTAAATGAATGGGCAAGATCATGGTAAATGGAATAAAGTGTGAAGTGATCCACTGTGAAGAGCAGATTTCTTTTGTTTAAAATGCTGACGGAGAAATTCAAAGAGACGTGTGTCCTTGCACAGGAATCTCAAAGTTAATATGCTGGTAGAGCAATCAAGGAGGAAGATCATGGCATATTATCCGATAATAGAAGTAGATTAGGGTATTACGGGAAAGATGACTTACAGATGCTGTACAGGGCCTTGGTGTGTCCACTTCTGGAATACTGCATACAATTCCATAATTTGGGATCACAGCCTCAGAACGAGGGGTTACATTTACAATTGAGATTCTTTGGGATTCCCATGTCTCGAGAACTGCAGGTGGTCAGTTGTTGAGTATATTCAAATGAGAGGCAGACAGATTTTCAGAAACTAAACAAAAAGGGACATCACGCAGGAAGGTGTTGTTAAGGTAGAACAGCCTTAATGAATGACGAAACAGAGGTGTGGGACTGAATGGTGCACTCTGCTCCTATTTATTAAAAGCTTATGTACATCATAAACATTGAGTGCGCAATCTTCATCCTGGTTACCAGCAAATCTGCGTGTTTTGGTTTGCTGCAGGTTTTTTTCTCAACTTAAATGAAACTGTTCTTTTATTATCCTTTCCAAAATGACCAACTTCACATTTTCCCACATGTATTCCATGTGCTAACTTTTTGCCCATTTACTTGACCTATCAATATAGAGTCAGAGTCATAGAAAGGTAAGCATGCAAACAGACCCTCTTGTAACTTGACTTTACACCTATTTTTCTGTGATCGGTATATTTATTGACAGTATATTTGCTTCCTTGCTCCAAGTTGTTAATATATATAGTGAACAGATGTGATCCCAGTACTGATCCCAGTGGAACTCACTGGTTACAGGTTGCCACACTGAAACAACCCATTATTCCCCTTTGCTATTTCCTGCTCATTAGCTCATTCTCTATCCATGTCAATATACTACCTCCAACGGTATATGCTCTTATCTCAACTTAATCTTTTATGAGGCACCTTGTTGAACACCTTCTGGAAGTCCAAACACAATGCATGTACCTCTTCCCTTCTATCCACTGTGGTTGAGATATCTCGGAATATTCTAATAAATAGGTCAGACACCATCTCCCTTTCATGAAACCATGTTGACCCTGCTTGATTAAATTATGATTTTCTAAATGTGCTATTACTTTCTTAAATAATTGATTCCAACTTTTGTCCAACAATAGATGTTAGGTTAATCAGCATACAGTTACTGTCTTTATGCCTCCCTCCATTTTTGTATAGGGAGTGACACTGGCAGCCTTCCAAACCTGTGGTACTTCTCCAGAATCCAAGGATATTTAGAAATTACAACCAATGCATCCATTATCCCTGCCGTTACCTCTTTCATGATCCTGGGATGGAAGCCTTTAGAGCCAGAGGACCAGCCTGTCTTCAGTTCCATCAGTTTGTCTAACACTACTTCTATGATGGTACTCAATTTCTCCTCTGTATTCTTCAGCATTAATGGGATGCTTGAAGTATCCTCCACCATAAGAATCGATGCAAAACATATGTTTTAACTGCTCTGACGTTTTCTTGTTCCTCATAACTCTCACCCCAAATTCATTCTCAAGACCTATGTTCATTTTGACCGCGCTCTCCATCTTATACATTTCAAGAAGCTCTTATTGTCAGTTTTTATATTCCTCACTAGTTTACCATCATGCGTATTTTCTCATTATTATCTTTTAGTCAGTTTTGCTGGATTGTGAATTTATCCCAGTGTTCTGGGCTATCATTAATTTTTATATCCTCTTATGCATTTTCTTTCAAATTAATACACACTTTAATCTCCTTGGTTAGCAATGGCTGGCTTATACCTCTATCAGAATCTTTCCTCTTTACTGAGATGCATTTTAGCTGAAATATATTATTTCTTGGATAGTCTGATCTGATGAAAAACAGGTAAGAGACCATCCTCTCATTTGACTATTTAATTCACATAGAAAAACTAATTTTAACCCATTCATCTCGACCCTTTATTTTCCCCCTTATGAATAGCTCAATTTGGTAAAATCCTGTATTGCTGTCAACAACAATCATATGGTGTACTATACAAATCGCAGAGACTTTTGAATCATTGAGAAGAAAAAGAAGTTTTTGACTGAACAAATCAAGGCCAGGATTAAATATATTTGAATTGCAACTTGTAATTTACACTATCGCTGCCCTCCAGCTCTGGATCCCCCCAACCTCAGGCCTTTTCCCTGGGGTGGGAGAGTCCCAAAACTAGAGGGCATAGGTTTAGGGTGAGACGGGAAAAATTTAAGTGGGGAACCCAAGGGGCAACTTTTTCACACAAAGGATAGTGTGTATATGGAATGAGCTTCCAGAGGAAGTGGTGGAGGCTGGTACAATTACAAATTTAAAAGGCATCTGGATCGGAAGTAAACTATTCCACAGATTCACTATCCTCTAAGGGAAGGGATTACTCCTCATCTGTCATAAATATATGACTCTGTCCCTAGATTCTCCCACAAGAGGAAACAACTTTTCCCTATCTATTTTGTTAATTTCCCCAAGAATCTTAAATAAAAACCAAACGTTGCTGGAAAACAGAAACAAAAACAAATTTCTGGAAAAGTTCAACAGGCCTGGCACTTGTCTTTATTCTACATATATGAATAGAAAGAGTTTAGAGGGATATGGACCAAGTGTTAGCTGGTGGGACTAGATTGGGTTGGGATATCTGGTTGGCGTGGATAAGTTGGACCGAAGGGTCTGTTTCCATGCTGTACACATCTCTATCCTTTCCCAATTTAGATCATCCGATAATCTGTAAAATGATGGCAGAATTAAAATGCTTATGACGGCTCAGTTCTGTTCTAATCTCTTAAAATTTGACCTGTCATAATGTAGCAGCAGGAGGTAGATAGTGAATGCTGCTAGTGACACACCAAACATTTTATAAGTAGCTTTTATGAAGTGACAGACTTTTCTGTTCATAGAAAGAAAGGCTGATTTGCAACTTTAAACCTCAATATGAGCAAACCTGCTTTACAGCCACTTTTGTTGCGCACTTCCTGTCGTAGTGTTGGAGGTATACCTCTGGTCATTGTAAGTACAGCAAGATCCCATAAACAGCAATGTGCTCAGCATCATATTTTGGTTAAAAACCTGAAACATTAACTCTGACTTCTGTCCACAGATGCTGCCAAACCTGTTCAGCTTTTCTAGCAATTTGTGTTTTTGCTTCATATTTTGGTTATGTGCTTTCAGGGATCAGTGCTACCAAATAATCAGCGAAGTATCACAAAATTCACCACACATATACTAGGTATGGAGGGATTCTCTTAAGCGTATGGTCTTTTTTTAATTCCCTAGTAGGATGCGACATTGCTGGTTTTGTCAGCATTTATTGCTCACCCCTACTTGCCCTTGACAAGCTGCATTCTTGAACTCTAGCAGTCCATGTGGTGTAGGTAGACTCTCAAAGCTGCTGGAGAGGGATAAGGATTTTGACCCAGTCACAGTGAAGGAACAGCAAGTCATTTCCAAGTCAGGATGATAAGTGACTTGGAAGTAAATTTGCAGGTGGTGGTATTCCCATCCAGAACTGCGTTTTGAGGAAGGGTCACTGGACCCAAAACGTTAACTCTGATTTCTCTCTACAGATGCTGCCAGACCTGTTGAGCTTTTCCAGCAATTTGCTTTTGTTTCTGATTTCCACCATCTTCTGATTTTTATTTAAGATTCTTGGGGAAATTAACAGGATAGAGAAAAGTTGCTTCCTCTTGTGGGAGAATCTAGGACAGAGTGAAGAGTCATATATTTATGACAGATGAGGAGCAATCCCTTCCCTGAGAGGATAGCGAATCCGTAGAATAGTTTACTGCAGAGGACTGTTGGGACTGCGTGATTAAGTATGTTCAAGACTGATTTTAATCAGTCAGGGATATGAGGGGAGTAAAGACAGGAAATAGGAGTTGCGAATTATCGGATTCCAGAATGGTGGAGCAGATTTGTTGGGCTGAATGGCCTACTTCTGCCCCTTTGTTTTATGCTCTCAATTCTTCAGCTCACTAAAATGTGTTCTTGTAATACCGTGATAATTCTGCACCAGACTTAACAAAGATCAGTACATTGGTACGTGGGCAGAGTTAGTTAAGTTAGAGCGTAGAACAGTACAGCACAGTTCAGGCCCTTTGGCCCATGATGTTGTGCCGAGCATTTATCTGAATCTAAGATCAACCTCACCTCCACACCCCTCAATTTACTGCCATCTACGCGCTTGTCCAGCAGTAGCTTAAAAGTCCCTAACGTTTCTGATTCTACTATTACCACTGGCAGTTCATTTCACTCTCTGCATAAAGAACCTATCTCTGACATCTCCCCTAAACCTTCCTCCAATCACCTTAAAGTTATGACCCTTTGTGACAGTCATTTCTGCCCTGGGGAAAAAGTCTCTGGGTATCTACTGTATCGATGCCTCTCATGACCTTGGACACATCTATCAAGTCCCCACTCTTCCTTCTACTCTTCAGTGTGAAAAGCCTGAGCTCACTCAACTGCTCTTCATAAGACAAGCCCTCCAATCTAGGCAGCATCCTGGTAATTCTTTTCTGTACCCTCTCTAAAACATCTACATCCTTCCTATAACGAGGCAACTAGAACAAGATCTACTGTCCAATCTGTTCTTCCATCTCTCTGCTGCTATTGGAGGGATCTGTGACTCTCCTTTCCTGTTACTGTCTTCCACCCATACTGACTCAGTAAACAAACCCTCAACAACCTTCTTTGTTACAGCTGTGATGCACGCTTTATTGATGCTACTCCCCTCCTTGTTCTTTTTCAAAGATCTAAATCCTGCGACATCCAACAACCATTCCTGCCCCTGTGAAATCCATGTCTCTGTTATGGCCACAACATCGTAGTTCCAAGTACTGATCCATGCTCTAAGTGCATCACTCTTATTCCTGACACTCCTTACATTGAAAAATACACACTTTAACCCATCTCTTTGCCCTATCAACTGTGTATCCTTCCTGACAGATGCTCATTCTATTTCTGCCTGTTCAACAACTACCCTCTCCTCTGATCAGACGCTCTGGTTCCCACCCCCCTGCCAAAGTAGTTTAAACTAGTAGATTGGGAAAAAAAACCTGAAAATAGAAGGACAATAAACAAGTAACGACAAAATTTAGAAAAAAAAGGTCTCATAACATATACATTCCACTGAGAAATTAAAAACTCCACATGGAAAGTGATCCATGTGTGTCAAACTATAGTCATTGGGGTTAGCATTCGATTAAAAGTAGTTTAACTGTTGCCAAGAGTACAAGAATAGGTGGTCTGAGAGTGGTAGTGTTTTTAGAAGCCAAAGGACAGAGTAAACTGACAAGAAAAAGGGGTCAAAAAGTCTAATTTAAGCAAGGAACTTTAAACAACAAAATTCAGTAAAGCAAAAGCACTAGAAAAACTAATAGGACCAAAAGTCAACTAATCCCATGACCCAATGGTTTACATCTTAAGGGCCCACAAGGGGTGTCTGCAGAGATAGTCAACGCATTGGTTGTGATCTTCCAAAATGTATTGAATTTTGGAATGGTCCCAGTGGATTTGAAGGTACCAAATACACTATTTCAAGAAAGGAAGAAGAGAGAAAACAGGAACATATATGACCAGTTAACCTGGCATCAGTCTTTGAAAAAATACTGAAATAAAATTTAGTCTTAGAAACTTGGAAAATCAGGTGATTATGCAGAGTTTGACTGTTCAATCGCACCTCATATGATAGATTATTGCAGAAACTGACTCACACCATTTGAAGGCAGCATGGACAGAGGACTAGATAAGGGACAGAAAACAGCTAAAGAATAAATGGGTCATTTCCAGGTTGGCACACTTATTAGTGGGGTTGTGCAAGGAACAGTGTGTGGGTCTCAGTCATTTACAAACTATATTAATGTCATGGAAGAATGAACTGAGTAAATTTAGATAGGTAAGCAAGATGAGAAAGAAACAAAAATGTATCTGCAGAGAGGTATAGACAGGTTAATTGCACTAATAAGAAAGCTGCAGATGAAGCTGAGGTAATTTCTGCAAAAGTACAATCATTTTTAAAATGGTGAATAATTGATGGTGTCTCCAAACATAGAACACAGTGTTAACATGCAAGTATAACAAGTAAACAGGAAAGGAAATGATACATTGACCTTTGCTGAAAATGGTTTGGAACACAAGAGTAAAGAGGCCCAGCTGCAATTGTGCTGGACTTTGGTGAGGCCACATCCAGACTATATTGTGTCCATTTTTGTCTCCCTACCATTGGAAGCCAGCATAACCAAGGTTCACAAGAGTAATTACTGGGATAAGACAGCTGTTTAGTGCTGATCCAAAGACACCCAGATGCCCTTTCCAATCCTATCTTCTTGCACACAGTCTATAGCCATGCAGCCTTTCGCACTTAAGGTACAGATCCAGGTAATTTTAAAGAGGTTAAGGTCTCTGCCTCCACTATTAATTCAGGTATCACCACCCTCTGCGTAGAAATATTTTTCTTCACATCCTCTCCAATCCTTCTGCCATTTAGTTGAATCTATGATCCCTGTTTTTTGAAGTCTCTGCCAAGAGAAACAGGTTCCACCTGTCGACTGCAACACTCCCCCTCACAATTTTACATACCTCAATCATGTCACTCCTTAGCCTTTTTTGTTCCAAGGAAAACCGAAATTCCCCAGTCTCCCCTTGTAGGTACAATTCTCTAGCCATGGAAACAATCTTCCCTACACTCGCCCCGGAGCAATTACATTCTTCCTGAAATGTGGCGACCAGAACTGCACACTATACTCCAGTGTGGCCTCAGTTTCATCATTACTTTTGTCTTTTATACCTCTTTTGATGAAGAAAAGCATTCTGTATGCCTACTTAATCCTACCTGTATTTCTACCTTTGCACTTGCATACCAATATCTTTCAGTTCATCTACCTTTCTCAGTATATTCCTGTTACTGTGCATTCCCTTTTACTGTTTGAGCTCCCTAAGTGCATTACCTCACACTCTGATGAGTTGAACTCCATCTGCCAGCTGACAGGAATGAACTCCCTACCCATTCGCTCAACTCATCTATATCATTTTGGAGCTTGCACTATCTTCTATACTATCCACTGCATGGCCATTTTTTGTGTCATCTGCACATTTCCCAATTGTGCCCCTCATGTTCTGGTCCAAATCGTTAACGTATAAAACAAACAGCACGGGTCCCAATATCAACGCCTGCGGAACACCACTTGAAACAGCTTTCCATTCGCAAGGGCAGCCATTGACCATTACCCTTTATTTCCTGTTACTAAACCAACTTTGGATCCAAAGTGACACATTACCCTGTATCCCAAAGGTTTTTGCTTTTTGGACCAGTCTGTCATGTGGAACCTTGTCAAATGCTTTAGAACATAGAACAGTACAGCACAGAACAGGCCCTTCAGCTGACCATTGATGTGCTGACCATTGATCCTCATGTAAGGTAAACGAACCTGCAAATTTAAGCAGTCTCTTAACTATCCCCAATTACCTCGCTTCCACAACTGCTGCTGGCAACGCATTCCATGCTCTCACAACTCTCAGCGTAAAGAACCCGCCTCTAATATCCCCTCTATACTTTCCACCAAACAGATTAAAACTATGACCCCTCGTGTTTCTGCCCTGGAAAAAAGTCTCTGGCTATCCATGCCTCTCATTATCTTGTACACCTCAATTAGGTCCCCGCTCTTCCTTCTTTTCTCCAATGAAAAAAGTCCGAGCTCAGTCAACCTGTCTTTGTAAGATAAGCCCTCCTTTCCAGGCAGCATCCTGGTAAACCTCCTCTGAACCCTCTCCAAAGCATCCACATCTTTCCTATAATAGGGCGACCAGAACTGGACACAGTATTCCAAGTGCGGTCTAACCAAGTTTTATAGAGCTGCAACAAGATCTCATAACTCTTAACACTCAATCCCCCTGTTAATGAAAGCCAAAACACCATATGCTTTCTTAACCACCCTGTCCACTTGGGTGGCCATTTTAAGGGATCTATGTACCTGCACACCAAGATCCCTCTGTTCCTCCACTCTGCCAAGAATCCTATCCTTAATCCTGTACTCAGCTTTCAAATTCGACCAACCAAATTGCATCTCCTCGCATTTATCTAGGTTGAACTCCATCTGCCACCTCTCAGCCCATCTCTGCATCCTGTCAATGTCACGCTGCAGCCTACAACAGCCCTCTATATTGTCAACGTCTCCTACAACCTTTGTGTCATATGCAAACTTGCTGACCCATCCTTCAATCTCCTCATCCAAGTCATTAATAAAAATTACAAACAGTAGAGGCCCAAGGACAGAGCCCTGTGGACCACCACTCACTTCCATGCAGAATACTTTCCTTCCACTACCATTCGCTGTCTTCTGTCGACCAGCCAATTCCGTATCCAGACAGCTAAGTTTCCCTGTATCCCATTTCTCCTGACCTTCTGAACGAGCCTACCATGGGGTACCTTATCAAATGCCTTACTGAAGTCCATGTCCACCACATCCACTGCTCGACCTTCATCAACTTGTCTAGTAATACCCTCAAAGAACTCAATAAGATCTGTGAGGCGTGACCTGCCCCTCACAAAGCTATGCTGACTGCATTTAGTCAAGCCATGCTCTTCCAGATGGTCATAAATCCTATCCCTCAGAATCCCTTCCAACACTTTGCAGACGACAGACGTGAGACTGACTCATCTGTAATTGCCTGGGATTTCCCGATTTCCTTTCTTGGAGAAAGGAATTACATCTTCCTCCCTCCAGTCCTCAGGTACGACTCCGGTGGAGAGCGAGGATGCAAAGATCTTCGCAAGCGGCGAAGCAATCACATTTCTCATTTCCCAAAGCAGCCAAGGACAAATTTGGTCTGGCCCTGGCGACTTGTCAATCTTAACGTTTGTCAAAATTTTCAGCATATCAGCTTCCTCAATCTCTATCCGTTCCACTACAAGGTCCTTTTCTTTAGTAAAGACAGAAGCAAAAAACTCATTTAGGGCTCCCCCTACCTCCTCAGACTCTATACACAAGTTCCCTATGCTATCCCTGATCTGCCCTATTCTTTCTTTGATCATTCTCTTATTCCTCACGTACATGTAAGGTGCCTTTGGATTCTCCCAAATCTTTCCTGCCAAGCCTTTCTTGTGCCCCCTCCTGGCTCTCCTCAGACCATTTTTGAGCTCCTTCCTCACTTGCCTGTAATCCTCTACAGCTGAGCAAGACCCTTGCTTCCTCCACCTTACGTAAGCTGCCTTCTATCTTTTGACGAGAAGCTCCTCCGCTCTTGTCATCCAAGGTTCCTTTATTCTTGCCTGTCTCAGAGGAACACATTTATGCATCACTTGCAACAACTGTTCCTTAAACAGTCTCCACATGTCTACAGTGCGCTTTCCACGGAACAATTGTTCCCAGTCCATGCTTCCCAAGTCAAGCCTGAAAGCATCATAGTTTCCTTTTCCCTAATTAATATCCTCCCATTGTGCCTGCTTCTCTCCATCTCCATATATATGTAGAATGTGAGGCAGTTGTGGTCACTATCACCAAAATGCTTTCCCACCACAAGATCTGACACCTGCCCCGGTTCATTGCCGAGCACCAAATCCAAAATGGCCTCTCCCCTTGTCGGCCTGCCAACGTACTGAGTTAGGAAACCCTCCTGAACACACCTTAATGAAACCCATGTAAAACCCATTCTGGATTTATCAACAATAACTTCTTAGCATTTGAATTTATCCTTGGTTTGCATATTTCCACTATACTTACCACACATGATCCCAAGTGCAGTGCTGAATACTGCCATGTATCCAAAATAGAATGCTGTTTGAAACAGTCCATACATCCTGTTGTGGGGGGAAAATAAAATATCAAGTAGCACAAATTCAATATGTAACACACAAAATTGTATGTCTCGATGTTACCACGTAAATGTCAACTCTCCTACAAAATTCTGCATTTTTATTCTTACATATTCAAAATATCCTTTATATGAAAGGCAAACAAGTATATCATTATACCAAAACAAAATACAAATGTAATGGCTTTTGTTCAAAAACATTAAAATTTTGAAATGAAGATGTCGCAGGGATACAACGGGTTTCAGTATTGACTTGATGCAGGTACTGTTCAAACATCTGTGGACAGCTCAATGCATACAGGAATACAGTTGAGAGAAATTCGAAGAAATTGGTGATGTGGCATCATTGGTAATATGAAGCATAAATGCTACATTTCAAACTTTGGTACTTGTGAATATAATTGGGTTAGACATTTTACTAAGTACATTGAGCATGTAAAAATGCAGACACTGATATAGCATCAACAGTGCATTTTGACAATAGATTTTCACAGTGAAAGAGGATAAAGCACTTGCCATGGAAGGGAACCTGAAACTGATGTTATTGAATTTAAGCAATAGAGGCAAAGGTAATGGGAATTAAGACATTCAAATCTACAGGAGTTGATTATATACCTTGGCTTAGAAATAAAGACATGAATGAAAAATTCCAAGTTGGTTTAGTCATAATTTTTCAGACTTCACTACATACAGGTATTACCCCTCTGTGCTGAAAACTACAACATTGCTCAATTGCATTGGAAATCATGCACCTCTCCCCCCAATTGCCAAGTAATGACTGTCAGCAATAAAAGATAATTTTACAATTTACATTTCACGATATTCAGTGGCATTATCTTCACTGGATTTCCCTCCACAAGCATCCAGGGGTTACCACTGACCACAAACTGGACAAGCATACCAACACTATGGCTACAAGACTAATCAAAGGTGAGTAATTTACCTTATCTCTCTCCACAAACCCTGCACATCTACAAAGCACAAGTCAGGAGTGCGATGAAGTATGTTCCACTTGCACAGATGAGTGTAGTTCCAAACACACTCAAAGTTCAACATGATCAAAGACAAAGTAGCTCACTTGATTGGCAACTTGTTCACCACATTCAACTTTCACTCCTTTCACCAATGCAGTGGCAACAGTGTGTGCTGTCTGCAAGATGCACTGCAATTCACCCAGGGTCTTTTGACAGCACCTTCCATACCTGCAACATCTACCAGCTCGAAGGACAAGGGCAACAGACAAGGAAGATCACCACCTACAAATCCTCAAGCCATACACCAGCCTGATTTAGAACTATGTTGTCGTCCCTTCATGTCAACTCCCTTCCTAACAACTATGGATGCACATACACCCAAAGGAAAGCAATTGTGCAATAAAGCACCACCACCTTCTCCAAGGTAACTGGAGATGGGCTACAAATGCTTGCCCAGCCAATGATTCGCACTTAGAGTCATAGAGATGTCCCATGAACGAATGAGGAAACACTTAAAGGACAGTCGAAATTTGGAAATTATTACAGGTGAGAAATATGTCATATAATGCTCGCGAGTAATCAGGGAGCAACATTAAATGAAAAGTAAACCTTTTCAACTCTGGCATTCAGAGGAAACTTTTTTCTATAGTTGCAAGAGTTTATTATCTCCAACAGAATTCATCCTGTGGACTGATCAAAGGTGACTTGATGACCCCAATGTAGTCCGAAACGGCCTCCCACATTCCACCACTCTAAACTTGACATCAGCCAGAGCTCGGCTGCCTTTGCTCCTAACTCAAGCTTTATTCACTCATCAGCCTTGTCCTCACTGACTGCTCAGCTGTTAACCTGATTAAAACACTTCCATTTTAAAATTCTTAACCTTGTTCTCAAACTCTTCATAGTCTGCTCCTTTCCTATCCCTGAAATCTTCTCTGGCTCCACAACACTTCAGGTTGAGCTGGTCGGTTTGTTCTCAGACGTTTTTCTCCATGCTTGGTAATATCACCAGTGAGCCTCCGGTGAGACACTAGTGTGCTGTCCCGCTTTCTACTTATGTGTCTTGTCTGTTAAGGTGGGTGATATCACTTCTGCTTCTTTTTCTCAGAGATTGGGGTCCAATTGGGGTCCAAACTGATAATGTTTATTGATGGAGTTTATTGAATGCCAGGCCTCTAGAAATCCCCGTGTGTGTCTCTGTTTAGATGTGCTGTCCCAGTTGAAACGGTGTCCTCCTTCATCTGTGTGTAAGTGCACTAGTGATAGCTGGTGTCATGTCTTTTGGTGGCTAGTTCGTGCTCATGTATCCTGCTTATCTGTCTGTCCGATCTAGTGTTTGTTGCAGTCCTTGCAGAGTATTTTGTAAATGACATTCGTTTTGCTGGTTGTTGGTACAGCGTCCTTTAGGTTCATCAGTAGCTGTTTCAGTGTATTGGTAGGTTTGTGGGCTATCATGATGCCAAAGGGTCAGAATAGTCTGGTAGCCATCTCTAATGTGGCTACAGTTTCTGGGCATATTGTGTCTTCTTGTTTGGGTTTGTTGTTTCAGAATCGGCAGACTGCGTTTATCGGGTATCCACTGCTCTTGAATATACTGTACAGGTATTTTGCTTCTGATTGTCGTAGTTCCTGGGTGCTGCAGTGTGTTGTGGCCCAGTTAAATCATGTCTTGATGCAGCTCAGTTTGTGAGTGTTGGGATGATTGCTCCTGTGGTTGAGTATCTGGTCTGTCAGTGTTGCTTTCCTGTTGACCCTGGTCTGCAGTTGTCCATTGACTGTTTGTTCCACTGTGACATCTAGGAAGGAGAGTCTGGTGTTGTTCTCTTCCTCTTTTGAGAAATTTATGCCAGTAAGGATGTTGTTAATGATATTATCGGTTTCCTCTAATTTGTTCCATTTCATGATGACAAAGGTGTCATCTACATGGCAGACCCAAAGCCTGGGTTGGATCCAACCTCTGAGAAAAAGAACCGGAAATGATATCACCCACCTTAACAGACCAAGATACAAACAGAAAGCAGTACAGAACACCAGCACTTCAATGGAGGTTCACTGATGTTATCTAGCATGATGGCAAAATGTCTGAGAACAAACCTACCAGCTCAGTGAGCAAACTTGCAACCTGAACCACAAATCTTCTCAAAAATCACAAAGTATCTACATTTCTCTAATTTTGACTTCTCGCATATGCCTGTTCTGAATTGCTCCACCACTGCTAAGCTTTCCTATAAGCTGCCTGGACCTTAAGCTCTGGAACTGCCTCTGACCCCTCTTTTTTTTCCCCTCCTTTAAGCCACGTGCATCAATCAACCTCTTTGGCCAAGCGTTTTCCTATCTCCTATGTGACTTCACATTAGAGCTTGCTTTCTAATGTGTTTGTGAAACACAGCAGATCATCTTACTTACCTTGAAGACTGCAAATAATAACACTGCTGTCAATTCAATGTACAGTGCTACTCTGACAAAATCAGACATATATTTAAAAAGAGTTCAGAGGTGAATAAAATAACAAACTAGATTAAATTTTTTAAGATACTCCAAAGCCAATTTGCTCCAACTTTACTTTAAAATCTCCAAAATACCAGACAACATGAACAACTTTGTTTTGGAACAGTTGCTTAAATATGAAAAATAAAATATAACTGCTTACTTTGTTTTGAAGAAATAGTAGTAGAAGGAGTACATGTAAACGTAGACTGCAGTGGATGCTGCAGAAAGGAAGCTTGTCCACTGCCTGCAATAGCAACAAGTTTATTGTTTAAAAATGACTCATTAAGCAAGAATGATGGCCAGCATGCAATTGAGAATGAAAACATTCTATAAACTAGACAAACTTCAAGGACAATACCAGTTTTAGGTAGAAAATGCACTCATCTGTGGAGCTTAGTTTGAGAAAAGAACAGTGCCACAATTGTTTTAAACCAGCCGTTATTTTATAATGTAAAACCCAGTCCAAATTCTGATAGCTATGCCTGTCTTGTCTTAGAAACAGATCTTTGTGCGATAGATTTTTTTTGTCCTGAATGAAAAGCTGCATCTAATTCAAAAAGCAGAGTCACATGGCAAAGGTCTGACCCCGCTCTGTACGGGGCTCTTTATTGCAATAGGCTGTGGGAAGGAGGTGAATGGTTCAAGGTTGATGCTTTTGCAATGAATGTCAAAGAATCCTACGATGTTTATCACACAAAATGTCAGTTTTACATGTAACTAGTACAATGTCAGCTCTTTCAGTCATTATGTTTAAATGATGATTTTAATCTGAGGTTTAAACTCTGAGCAGGATACTTAGCACAAAAAAAAGTTAAAAATAAATTTGTATTATTAAAGGTCAAAATAACCATGTCAGGAAATGGGTATTTTGTGTGCAAGGCCAGGAGTCCACAGCAGTGAGCATGTGGCACTTTATGAGGAAGGCGAGGTTGGGGGGGTGGGGGCAACTACAAAGCTCTCGAAGACTGATAAAATGTGATTAGGTTTCTACATAAACTGCCACTTGAACAAAAACATTACAGATCATCTGCAAAAGTGTATATATCAGAAAATGAGATAGAATCAGATTGCTTTATGAACATGGCTTACGACAGTGGCAGTATTCGCTCATTCTGGTCTCCCTGCTATAGAAACATTGTTGTGAAACTTGAAAGGGATCAGAAAAGATTTATAAGGATGTTGCTGGGATTGGTGGATTGGAACTATAGGGAGAGGTTGAATAGGTTGGGCCTTTCTTCCCTGGAGCTTCAGAGGATGAGAGTTGACCTTAGAGGTTTATAAAATCATGAAAGGCATGGAAAGGGTGAATAGCCAAGGCCTTTTGGCCAGGGTAAGGGATTCCAAAACTAGATGGCACAGGTTTAAGATGAGAGGGGGAAGATTTAAAATGGCCCAAGGGGCAACTTTTTTTATGCAGAGAGTAGTGCACATATGGAATGAGCGGCCAGAGGAAGTGGAGAAGGCAGGTACAATTAAGACATTTAAAAGACACACAGATGGATACATGAAGAGGAATGGATGAAAGAAATATGGGCCAAATGTTGGCAAATGGGACTAGATCAGTTTAGGATATCTAGTCGGCATGGATTAGTTGGACCGAGTTTCTAGTTGTTGCAAACTATGACTCTATTATAAATTTCAGACTCAGGTCGGATTAACTACTGCCAAGGTTTAAACAGATGGATAGGAGCACTTCAACTTACCACCTATAATCTTCAGCATTGAGCAGAAAATAAGTGCAGACAATGGTCACACAGACTGTCACGATGCAGAGAATAACCAGGACTAGCATCATAAAGCCATAAACATAATAAATCTTGTAGGCCCAAAATGAAGTGAAGATGAAGTACCTAAAAAAAGAGAAAATTACCCAAAATAAATTTATTTTCCAAATAATCTGCTTAATTTGATCAAATGATTAGGCCCAGAGGTAATATAATATCGCACAATTATTGTACACAAATCTGTTCTCTCACACCATAATACACATTAACTGATACACCTGGTTTTCTACTTTACACAAAGGGAGACAGGACGTTGATTCATGCACTGCTGCAATTAATTCAGTAACTAGCACCAAAACGTGTCACAAAAATATTTAAACTAACTCTCTTTAATATTGAAACATTTATTGAGCAATCACCTCAAACTACCTACAACAATTGCCACTGATACGCCTGCATTAACGTCCATGGGCTTAGTAGCTTAGTGGCTGTGTTAAAGGGCCAGGAATGCAGAGTAATTCCAGTCCTAACAAAGCTTATCAAATGGAAATGGTAATTATGTTTCTTCCATCATGCATGCTGTTACACCATTTGAACACTTCCAGAATTTTATTTAATGTTAGTCAACTAGAAGTTTGGGTTGACAGTCTGGACCCAAAGTGAAGTGATACCTTGCTTTTGAAATGCTCATCTCTTCGTTTTCAACTCCTTTCATGATCTTGTCTCTTTTCACCTCTACCCTCTGCCAGTCCCAAAACCCTCAGACATCCACACTCATCTCATTCTGGAGCACGAGATGGATATGTCCTCGTCTGCTGCAGCAGACGTTTTCAAATATATCTCTAACTGTCTTTTTTCTCCTTTAAGGTGCTAGAAACTCTTGACAAAATACCTCAACATGCCTAGTGAGGCTCTCTGTTGAATTTACATTTACTCTGAATTGTCTGCAGACATTTTATTTTACAAAATAAATAAATTTATGCAGATCCCACCAAGGGAGCTGCAAGATTTAAATTCAGTAATTCAAATAAATAGAACATAGAACAGTACAGCACAGAACAGGCACTTCAGCCCATGATGTTATGCCGACCATTGATCCTCATGTATGCACCCTCACATTTCTGTGACCATATGTCCAGCAGTCTCTTAAATGTCCCCAATAACCTTGCTTCCACAACTGCTGCTTGGCAATGCATTCCATGTTCTCACAACTCTGTGTAAAGAACCCGCCTCTGACATCCCCTCTATACTTTCCTCCAACCAGCTTAAAACTATGACCCCTCATGTTAGCCATTTCTGCCCTGGGAAATAGTCTCCGTCTATCGACTCTATCTATGCCTCTCATTATCTTGTAAAGCTCAATTAGGTCCCCTCTCCTCCTCCTTTTCTCCAATGAAAAAAGTCCGAGCTCAGTCAACCTCTCTTCATAAGATAAGCCCTCCAGTCCAGGCAGCATCCTGGTAAACCT
>NC_057747.1:1639896-1682376 GCF_004010195.1 Chiloscyllium plagiosum
ATAGGTCAAGCCAGACAGAGAACAGCCAGGGAATTCCTAGAGTCATGGCATTCATCCACAAACTCCATCAACAAACACATCGACCTGGACCCAATATACCAACCACTACAGCGGACAGCTGAAACTGACAACCGGAAGCGGCAGGGACAGACCACTATAAACACTGGAGGAAACATCAAAGAAGCGCTTCGCAGGAGGCTCCCAAGCACTGAGGATGTCGCCTAGCCGTGGACGAAACGTTTGCAACAAAAACTTCCAGCTCGGCGAACAGAACCACAACAAAGTTTGTTTCTTTCATAAAGACAGAAGCAAAAAACTCATTTAGGGCTTCCCCTACCTCCTCAGACTCCACACACAAGTTCCCTATGCTATCCCTGATCGGCCCTACTCTTTCTTTGACCATTCTCTTATTCCTCACATAAGTGTGAAATGCCTTTGTGTTCTCCCTAATCCGTTCTCCCAAGCCTTTCTCATGCCCCCTCCTGGCTCTCCTCAGACCATTTTTGGGCTCCTTCCTAGTCTGCCTGTAATCCTCTAGAGCTGAGCTTGACCTTAGCTTCCTCCACCTTATGTAAGCAACCTTCTTCCTTTTGACAAGAAGCTCCATCGCCCTCGTCACCCAAGGTTCCTTTATCTTGCTCCTCCTTGCCTGTCTCAGAGGGACATATTTATTCATCACTCGTAACAACTATTCCTTAAACAGTCTCCACATGTCTATAGTGTCTTCACCATGGAAGAATTGCTCCCAGTCCATGCTTCCTAACTCATGTCTAATCGCATCATAGTTTACTCTCCCCCAATTAAATCTCCTCCCATTTTGCCTAAGCGTCCCCTTCTCCATAGCTATGTAGAATGTGAGGCAGTGTGGTCACTATCACCAAAATGCTCTCCCACCACAAGATCTGATACCTGCCCTGGCTTGTTTCTGAGCACCAAGTCTAGAATGGCCTCTCCCCTAGTCAGCCTGTCAACGTACTGAGCTAGGAAACCCTCCTGAACACACCTTACTAAAACAGCTCAATTCAAATCTTCTGCTCGAAGGAGGTTCCAATCAATATTGGGAAAGTTAAAGTCACCCATTACAACAACCCTACTACGTCCACACTTTTCCAAAATCTGCCGACCTATGCTTTCTTCCATCTCCCTGCTGCTATTGGGGGGCCTGTAGTAAACCACAAACGAGGTGACTGCTCCCTTGCTGTTCCTAATTTCCACCCATACTGACTCGGTAGGCAGATCTTCCTCAACAATGGAAGCTTCTGTACCTGTTATACCCTCTCTGATTCGTGCTGCTACACCCCCTCCTCTTTTCCCCCTTCCCTATTCTTCTTAAATGCTCTAAACCCTGGAACATCCAGCAACCATTCCTGCCCCATGTCTCTGTTATGGCCACATCATAGCACCAGGTACTTATCCATGCTCTAAGTTCATCACTTTTATTCCTGATACTCCTTGCATTAAAGCAAACACACTTGAACTGATCCCTTGGTTCCTTCCCAGTAAAATCCTTCCCACTAGCTGGCCTACTGCTTGCTATTGCCTGATCTGCATCAACTCTCACCTCTGGAATAAAGATCTACCATTAACTGGCACCACAAAACTACTGCAAAGTTGTAAAATACTCAATATGTGTTTTCTTTGGGGGAAATAGACCTGCCATCTTAATCTAGCCTAGCCTATAAGTGACTCCAGATCCCAAGCAACGAGGATGACCTAGAATTCTCGGAAATTGCCTAGCAAGCCATTTATTTGTATTACATGTTTATGAAAAAGTCTAAAATTGGACTGAGCACTGGACTACACAGGTGTGGACTTTACAAACTTACACCTAGCCCAATCAAATTTACATGTTCTTTGAGGTTCACAGGTTGGTTACAGTACCTGGTGTGGTTATTTGGCTTGTTGTATCTGTGCTGACTGAAGTAGAATTCACCTAGTGCCATTCCTGTGCATCTTCCCCATAGCTCTGCAAACACTTTCTTTGCAGATTATTATGCAGCTCCCTTTTAAAAGCTTCAATTGACCCATCTCCTCCACACTGCAAAGCAGTGCACTCCAGATTTTAACCATTCTAACCTCTGTGGAAAAAAAATGTTTTCTTTTTACCATTGCTCCTTTTGTCAACTTACCTTAAATTTGTGCAGCTTTCTCCTAATCTAAAATGTCCAGACCAGTCAATTTTGAATAATTTAATCAAATCTCTCTCAATTCTGCCTCCAAACAGAGCAACCTCAACTTATACAATATTTCTGCATAACTGAATCTCTGGAACCATTCCCACAAACCTTTTCCGCATTCTCTTGCTGTCTTTCCAACCTTCCTAAAGTATGGCATTCAAAACTGGATGCAACACTCTAGTTCAGGCTGATCCAGTTGCACAGGCTTAAAACAAAGAACTACAAATCTGAAACAAATGCAGAAATTGCTGGAGAAACTCAGGAGGTCTGGCAGGATCTGTGGATAAACAAAAAAAATTAAACATTCCAACTCTGGTGACCCTTCTTCAGAACCAGGTTGTGGTCACAGAGATTTAGGATGGCACAGTGCCTCTGTGGTTAGCACTGCTGCCTCTCAGTGCCACGGACCATAGCTAGATTCCAGCCTCGGGCAACTGTCTGTGTGGAGTTTGCATATCCGGCCCGTGTCTGCATGGATTTCCTCTGGGTGCTCCAGTTTCCTCCCACAGTCCACAAATGTGTGGGCTAGCAGGACTGGCCATGCTAAATTGCCTATAGTGTCAATGGATGCATAGGTTAATTAAGTTAGCCATGTGAAATGCAGCATTATGGGTATGGGGTTGGGAGGGGGTGATCTGCTTGCGATGTTCTTCAGATGGTTGGTGTGGACTCGATAGGCTGAATGGACTGCTTCCACACTATAGCGATTCTATTCTACTAGTAAAGCATCAGCTCAATAATCTACTTTCAGAATCATGCCTTTTAGATTAGATTACTTACAGTGTGGAAACAGGCCCTTCGGCCCAACAAGTCCACACCGCCCCGCCGAAGCGCAACCCACCCATATCCCTACATTTACCCCTTAGCTAACACTACGGGCAATTTAGCATGGCCAATTCACCTGACCTGCACATTTTTGGACTGTGGGAGGAAACCGGAGCACCAGGAGGAAACCCACGCAGACACAGGGAGAACGTGCAAACTCCACGTTTGAATTGAACCTGGGTCTCTGACGCTGTGAGGCAGCAGTACTAACCACTGTGCCACCGTGCCGCCCATAACATTTAGATAACATTGCAGATTTATCCAACATATTTGGGTATATCGCCTATCCTAAGAGAGATGACAGCAATCAGTCATGAATGTACATTAAGGAGGCAGTGGCCCCTCAGCATTTCCAGGAAGCCTCATGATATCAAGTCAACAATGAATGAGATTGATTGCCATCTATCATCCAATGCTCAGTTAATGAATCAGTACTACATGTGGAACACCAAGAGTAAGGACACAGACTGGGGACTGCAACGGTTAGCACCAGAATGGCTCCTGGCAGTCTAAAAGCATAGCTGCCAGACTGATCTTGTGACAGGTGGTGGGGAGAGTAAAGAGAGAGAAAAACTTAGTTAACCTCAACTTCATAAGTCTGTTACAGATGCATATGTCCATGATCATAATTGGTAGGAGTGGCATCTCAGAGTCTGTTTGGACATGTTCACCTTGACACAGAATGCCCTCTTCCATGTTGCATGACATCACCATTGTGCTAATTTGGTCATTTTAGAACGGATCTAATTGCACAAAACTGGACTCCAAGAATTGTTGTGGGCTACCAGCTGCAGAATTTTATTCATCGTAATCTTGAACTTAGCAGTTGGGATTATTCTCACTGTACCATCACTAGCAAGTCGAGAGATCAAACCCTGTTCAATGAGTGTAGAAAAGCAGTCCCAAACACCACCAGACATGTCTAAAAATGCGGTGCCACCATGGTGATGCCTCCACACAGCACATGTGTGTGCTAACAGCAGAAGCAGCACGCAGTAAACAGAATGAACTGATCCCACAAACATGTGAGATAATACTTTTGTTTAACAGAACTTTAAGGGCCAAAGACAGGCATTTAGAGTTGCGCCACATTCATCTCACCGAATGGCAGTACAGGTTCACGGGCCTTAATGGCCTCCTGAAGGATGAGACCCAAGCTCCAGAGTCCTGTCAAACCCATTTGTGGATGAGTGGACAATTAATCAACCAGAGGGTGCTGCTCCATGATCAATGATGATAGAGATGCACATGAATATAAAAGACAACTCTGAACTATTTCTAACCATTTTCAACCAGAAGCACAGAATAGATAATCCATTTCTGCCTTCTAAGATGCCAATCATCAGTCAATTTTATTCACTACAAATGAAATACACACAAATTCTTGCCCACCCATGTGTTAGAAATGATTCTATTGTTATGATCCTAGCTGACTTTTCTAGTTGAAAAGTCAGATGCCAGATTGAAATTTGCTTAACGGATCATATTTTTGTTCAAGTCTTCATTCACTGAAACATAAGCAGATTTTATTTGACGATTTATGTTATCATAACAATAATGACAATAAGAGTATTATACAAAATAAGCTAAGCTATCTCAATATAAAAGTTTGTTTGCTGTGTGTTTTAAGATCTCTCAAAACCTCATCTATTTCTCAACATGATCGCCTTACAGCATTTCAAATCCAGAGAATTTATCTGTCTATGTCAGAACTACTTGGCTACACACTTCATTACAGTCTTGGTCCAAACATGGAAAAGAATGTTCAGGTGAATGACTGCCCTCAACAAAAGAGCCTTTGGCCAAGCACGAGGAGCCAGAGTAAGGTTAAAGTCAATGGGATTAGTGGAAAATGCTCCACAGGATAGTGTGATGAAAGGCATGCGATTTGTGTATTTCTATTACCATTTTTAGAGTCTGCATTTCAAACTAGTGTTGGTTACTTTTGTGAAGTGTTAGACCATCCTTGCTGGAACAGTGATCCAATACAGCATGTGTCAGAGAGTAGGTGACTTCAACTCCCCAAGAGTGTTAATGAATGATTGTTGATACTGTCTGGTTTATGACAGAGGTAGTAAACACAATGTATTACCTTGATTTAGGTTTAGGATAGTCAAGGAACAATTTTAACTTAAAAACCCAAAGATTGAGAGCATTTACGGCAATTTTGGAGACACCTGACTGGGGCAGAAGCAAATGTGGTTTCTCTCCGAGAAAGTATAGAGCAGTTAATTGAAAGCTAAGTGACCTTGGTGCAACTGACAACTTGTGAAACTTCTAAATCAGACCGGGGTGTTTGGTTAGAAATTAATACAGAATGAAGAAACCAAGAAAGTCTAAGCTTTCCGTTTTATGAATATTCACATAAGCAGACTTTACATTTAACTGCTTCTTCCCAGTTGCCCCGTTACATCAAGCCTAAAGACTTGACATAGACATAATTTCTCTGGATTTGAAATGCTGTAAGGCGATCATGTTGGGAAATAGATGAGGTTTCGAGAGATCTTAAAACACACAACAAAACAAACTTTTATATTGAGATAGAAATGACTAACACGAGGGGTCACAGTTTTAAGCTGGTTGGAAGAAAGTATAGAGGGGATGTCAGAGGCGGGTTCTTTACACAGAGAGTTGAGAGAGCATGGAATGCGTTGCCAGCAGCAGTTGTGGAGGCAGGGTCATTGGGGACATTTAAGAGACTCCTCGACATACATAAGGTCACAGAAATTTGAGGGTGCATACATGAGGATCAGTGGTCAGCACAACATCGTGGGCTTAAGGGCCTGTTCTGTGCTGTACTGTTCTATGTTCTATATCTTGGCTTATTTTGTATAACACTCTTATTGTTATTATTGTTATGATAACATAAATCGTCAAATAAAATCTGCTTACGTTTCAGTGAATGAAGACTTGAACAAAAATATGATCCATTAAGCAAATTTCAATCTGGCATCTGACTTTTCCAGTAGAAAAGTCAGCTAGGATCATAACAATAGAATCATTTCTAACACATAGGAAGTTGTTGTGGCTGTTGGACATCAAGTACATTAGCCCCAGAATTCCTCTGTGATGTGTACTTGGTCCAATCATCTCCAGTTTCTACAGCAAATGACATTTTATCCTCAGTGGAAACATCCATTGATCACTGCAATGTTCAAGCCCATTTGTAATGCCTCATACCAAAGCTACCTGTGCTCCAATGCAGCAAGACTTAAACAGCATTGAGATAAGAAACATTTGCAGCTCACAAGTGCAAGACAATGGCCATCTCCAACAAAGCAGAGGTAAACCAACTCAGCATCAGCACTGCTAAATTCACCATCTTCCTAGGGAGCAGCATTGTCCAAAAAGTAAACTGTACCAGACCAGACCTATGAAGGCAACAGCTAGAATAGGTCAGAAGCTGGGTAATATGCGTCTAGTGACTCACCGATGCCTGTCCACCATCTACAGGACGAGTCAGAAGGCATAAGGTAGACAATAAATACTAACCTTGTCAGTATCCTCCTAGCCCACTGTATAAGTAAAACAAAATCTTGAGTCACATAGTTTAAAACAATGACAACACTGGATGAGTGAAAACTGCATGTTGAAACTGCTCCTCCCTCCTCTGGTTCAAATTGTTACAGAACAAAATGTCTAATTATCGATTTTCCACATTGACTGTTATGTTTCAACTGAAGTACAAGTGAAAATGCTGCATCCTGCTATTTCAATACAAGAGTCAAGTAACACTGGTTTTGTTACCCTACATCAGGTTATCCAAGCAAAAACTGTCTCAAGCACATTTTCAAACTTTCCGAAGTTTCAAAAATGCATATTGACAGAATGGTGCATCCAACAGTATTCCCAATAATGATCAGAGGAGATGGATCAACTTAGAAATCAAGAGCACAAGGTGCATTTCGAGCCACTGCATTAACTTGCAAGGAGAAAACACAATGAAAAATAGGACAGAAACAGAAGATTTGCCAACACATGCCCACACATCTGTCAGAACAGCTACTGATGTTCTAATTGGCCTCAGGAGGAAAGAAACTATTTCACTACGGTCTTATTGCTGCTTTTTATTCTGTGATTTTTGTGAAACGGGATTGGAGCTAGGTGTGATGCCTACAGAAGTTAAATAACTGGCTAACACCAAAAATGGGCACTTTGATGAGGAAACAGTAGTCACAGAGTCCTACAGCACTGGGACAGGCCCTTTGGGCCAAAAGGCCCAACTCTACTAACCCCATTTCCCTGCACATGGCCCATATCCTACTAAACCTTTCCTATCCATGTATTTGTCCAAATGCCTTTTAAATATTGTTAATGTACCTGCCTCAACCATTTCCACTGGCAGCCCATTCCATATACATACCACCCTCTGTGTAAACAAGTTGCCCCTCAGGTTCCCATTTATTCTTTACCCGCTAACCTTAAACTGATGCCCTCTAGTCCTCGATTCCCCAACCCTGGGAAAAAGACTGAGTGCATTCACCCTATCCACGCCTCTCATGATCTTATACACTTCTATGACATTCCCCTATGAGATCCCCCTCAGTCTCCTACGCTCGAAGGAAAAAAATTCTAGCTTGTCCAACCTCTCTCCCTATAACTCATGCCATTGAGTCCTGGCAACATCCTTGTAAATTTCTTCTGCACTCTTTCCAGTTTAATAACAACCTTCCTAAAATAAGGTGATCAAAATTGAACACAAAACTCCCAAGTACTGCCCCAAAGTCCTGCACAACTGCAACATAACTTCCCAACTTCTATACTCAGTACCCTGACTGATGAAGGCCAGTGTGCCAAAAGGCTTTGTCACTGCTCTACCTATCTGTGACTCGCCATGCCAACCAGATAGGCAAACCTAATCTAGTCCCATTTGCCAGCACCCAGCCCATATCCCTCCAAACCCTTCTTGTTCATATGCCCATCCAGAGACCTTTTAAATGTTGCAATTGTACCAGCCTCCACCACTTCCTCTGGCAGCTCATTCCATACATGCACCATCCTCTGTGTGAAAAAGTTGCCCTTTAGATCTCTTTTATATCTTTCCCCTCTCACTCTAAACCTGTGCCCTCTAGTTGTAGACTCCCCCACCCCAGGGAAAAGACTTTGTCTATTTACCCCATCCATGCCCCTCATGATTTTATAAATCTCTATTAGGTCACACCTCAGCCTCCGAAGCTCAGGGGAAAACAGCGCCAGCCTATTTAGCCCCTTCCTATAGCTCAAATCCTCCAACCCCTGCAACATCCTTGTAAATCTTTTCTGAACGCTTTCAAGTTTCACAACATCCTTCCGATTGAAAGGAGACCAAACTTGCACACAATATTCCAAAAGTGGCCCAACCAATGTCCTGTACAGCCACATGACCTCCCAACTCCAATACTCAATACTCTGACTAATAAACGAAAGCATACCAAATGCCTTCACTATCCTATCTACCTGCGACTCTGCTTTCAAGGAGCTACGATCCTGCATTCAGCAACACTCCTTAGGACCTTACCATTAAGTGTATAAGTCCTGCTCTGATTTGTTTTTCCAAAATGCAGCACCTTGCATTTATTTAAATTAAACTCCATCTGCCACCCCTCAGCCCATTGGCCCATCTGATCAAAATCCCATTGTACTCTGAGGTAACCTTCTTTGCTGTCCACTACACCTCCAATTTTGGTGTCATCTGCAAACTTACTAACTATGCCTCTTATGCTCACATCCAAATCATTTATATAAATAACAAAAAGTAGTGGACCCAGCATTGATCCTTGTGGTACTCCACCGGTCACAGGCCTCCAGACTGAAAAACAACCCTCCACCACCTCCCTCTGTCTTCTACTTTCGAGCCAGTTCTGTATCCAAATGGCTAGTTCTCCCTGTATTCCACGAGATCTAACCTTGCTAACCAGTCTCTCATGGGGAACCTTGTCCTCTAATAAATCTGTGAGGCAGGATCTCCCACTCACAAAGCCATGCGGACTACACCTAATGAAATCCTCTTGCTACCCTTCAGTCTTCAGAGACCTTAACTGTGGCTAACAATGTGTCAGGCAGGGCCTCTGCAATTTCTTCTCGAGCCTCTTGCATTGTTCTTGGATATATCGGGTCAGGACCCAGGAGATTTATCCACCTTCATACATTCTAATATGTTCAAACCTCCTTTACTGTGATATAAACTGTTCCCAAGATATTGCCACTAACTTCCCCAAGTTCCCAAGTCTTCATGGCTTTCGCCACAGTAGATAGAGGAGAAATATTTGTCAAGGACCATGACCACCTCCTGCAGTTTCACACATACATGTCCACTTTGGTCTAGTTATTCTTTTTCCTTTAATATACTTAAAGAATCTCTTTGGATTCACCCTAAATCTTCTCAGCCAAAGCTATCTCATGCTCCCTTCTCACCCTCCTGATTTTCTTCTTCAGTAAACTGCTGTATTCCCTACACACCTCCAGGAATTCCCTTGATTCCATCTGTCTGAACCTGAGCTACGCCTCATTTTGTCTGGTCATCCAGGGCTTCCTACTCCTGCCAAATTTGCCCTTCACGTTCAGTGGAACACACAGATCTTGAACTCTAGCTATCTCACTTTTAAAGACCTACCACTTGCCAGAGACCCGTTTGCCTGCAACAAACTACTCCAATCAAGCCCTGCAAGCTCCTGTCTAACTCATCAAAATTCACCTTGCCCCAATTTAGAACTTGAATCTATGGACCAGTTTTGTCCCGCTCCATAACTACTTTAAAATTAATAGAAGTATGGTCACTGGTCCCAAAGTGCTCCCCCACTGTCACCTCAGTCACTTGTCCTACCCTATTTCCCCAAGAGTTTTGCCTCTTCCCAAGTAGGGTCCTCTATATACTGCTTGAAGAAACTTTCCTGAACGCACTTAAATCCACCCCATCTAAGTCCTTAACACATTGGCAGTCCCAGTCTATGTTTGGAAAATTAATATCCTCAATGACCACTCTATTGCTCCTGAAGTCTCTCCAATGTCCCTTTGTATTTGTTCCTTTAATTCCCCATGACTACTTGGGGGCCTGACCATCCCCTTATTTCTTAGCTCCACCCACAAAATCTCACTGGATGATTCCTCAGTTATTTAATCTCTGACGACTGCTGTGACACTCCCCCCAATCAAAAATGAAACTCCCTCTCCCCTCTTCCTCCACTTCCTGCCTAAAGCACCTGTACCCTGGCACATTAAGCTGCCAGCCCTGTCCCTCCCTTAGCCATGTTTTAGTAATGGCTATAATATCACAGACCCACGCACCTGTCCACATCTTGACTTCATTGGCCTTACCTGTCAGCCCTCTTGTATTGAAATAGATGTAATTTAATCCAACAGGCATTCCTCCCTCCCTGTCGTGTTGCAGCCTGACCTCTCTCTCTTGAACTTGCGGTTTCTGATTACTGTATGTATCTCCTTCCAGCTTTGCACTTGTCTCCTTGCTATTGAGGATTCCACCCCCTTGCCAATCCAGTTTGAACCCTCCCTTGTAGCAGTAGCAAATCTACTAGTCAGGATATTGGTCCCTCTCCAGTTCAGGTGCAACCTGTCCCTCTTGAACAGGTCACCTCTACCCCAGAAAAGATCCCAACAAACTAAGAATCTGAATCCCTGCCCCCAGCACCAATTCTTCGGCCACGCATTCATCTGTCATATCCTTCTAGTCTTACCTTCACTAACTGGTGGAAAGAAAATTAAAATCCCCTACTGTGACAATCCTATTGCTCCTGCAAGTCTCCCCAATCTCCCTGCATATTTGTTTCTCTAATTCCCACTGACTAGTAGTCTCAGAACTAAATCCCAGGAAGAGTCAGCAACTTCAGGACAGAAAGCAAACCGAAAACAATTTATTAAAACTCTCTTTTCACAAAGCAAAATGTCTCCAATTGTATTTATTTCACATCCAGGCAGGATCTTGCTGTGCCCTTTCTTTGATCACTGAAGCACAAGTTCAGGCATAAGGTAGGGATAGTTTCGAGATGTAGGCACTCAATTTCATTAAAGGTAGAATGGGAATTACTACAGTTAAACTACATCAAGAACTAGATTTGGCTTGGACTTTTTGCCCCAAGGCTGAACCTTGATTGAACACAAGTTTAAACAGAAAGGATATAAAACAAGTTGTAATCTGACAACACATCTTCAAATAATGAAACAATATGTTGAGTTTACAATTTTACAAATGCTTCCATGTTAAATTTCCCTAATGCGTTGTGAATTAAAAATTTTAATTGTCTCAACAAAAGGTGGCTGAATGAAATTTCCACTTCAATGGTAACAAGTGAATTTAAATCTGGACAAAAAGTTATTTCTGGACAAGAACTTGGATCTGTAAATGCAGGTGGTTACTAGATTGTTAAAACTGTCAGTGTAGGTATGACAATCCTATGTGACAATGAATTAAGTGAAATGTACAGATTGCAGTGCAATATTGCCTTCTAGTATATTTGCTGGAAGGTTTGTTTTCAGACATTTCAGTCACCACTTCGACTGGGATAACACATCCGTCCTAGCACAAGCCAAACAGATGCAGACGAGAATTTCTAGAAGCATGGCATTCCAAGCCGAACTCTATTGACAAACACATTGACTTGGATCTCACTTACCAACCCCTGAGAAAAAGAACTGGAAATGACTTCACGGGAAATGACATCACCAACCTAAGGAAACCTAAACACATAAATAGAAAGTGGGCCATGCCACCTGTGCTTTATCCAAAGGCTCACTGATTATGTTACTTAGTATGGTGATAAAAACGTCTGAAAACAAACCTTCCAGATCAGCAAGCAAACCTACATCCAGAACCTCAACCTGAGCTACAAACTTTCTCAAAATTCGCTATTTGCAACAATATATGAAGTCCCAATAAAACTCTAAGAATTTCTAGCATCTGCCATATTTATTTTATTGTAGCCAACAAAATGGATTTTTCTTCTAAAAATTTTGATCCAAGCAACTATTCAAAGTTAGTTAACATTCATTTAGTATTATAAATTTAGCATTTCAAAAATGTCAACTGTCTCCATTTTTCATCCTGACGCCATTTTAACCATTGATGCCAATATTTCATATGAATATAACATTCAATATATCATGCAGCATCAATGTAAGTTATGAATTCAGCATTGAAGTGACAACACAATGTGCGAGCACTGAAGGACCATGAGTATTCCAAAGTATAAAGAAACTTACATTTCAATAAAAATGGATCCAAAAGGCAGGATTCCACCCAGGCAAACAATAACAGCTGGCTCCATGAACCTATAATACAAGACAAAAATTAGTAATAGTCAATTTAATGTATGATGTCAGAAGTGCAATTGGTATAAGAGTCACAGAATCCTATAGCATGGAGACAGGCCCTTCAGTCCGAATTGGTCCATGCTGACCAAAACTGTCACCCCATTTCCCCCTACTTCACTTATATCTTTCTAAACCTTTCCTAACCATTTATTTGTCCATGCATTTGTTGTTCTGGTATTTTCCAGAAGAAATTCCTACTATGGAGAAACTCTCTCTTTTGGCTGTGTTCCAGATACTTTGGCACAAGGTTAGAATGTTCACAACTTCTACACATTTTTACCAACAGAGGAAGGACTCTTTTTCACGCCAATGAAGAAAACTGAATTTTCTCTTGACCCTCATGAGAGCACTGAAGTAAAGCTGAATAAACATAGTATTCTACAATTCATTCATCATTAAGTCAAGTCTATTAAAAAGGTTAAATTACAAGTTTAAGTACCCTGTTAAACGCTCGTGAGGACTATAAGCAAAATTAAATTTATGAAATCAATTTATGTGACAGCTGCAATTATATTATCATATCTTCTACAGAATGGAGCTGATGAATAAGTCAGGCTGAAACATTGGTGGTGAGGATGGGGGTGGGTTGGTGGTAGAGAAGAATCAATCAGATCGGAAATGGTTAAAGTTCCTAAAACAAGAGGCCTGCGGCCATTTATTTTTCACTCCCTTTTTGGAGCCGGCTAAATCTCGCATTTTCTCTGCTTGAGATAATTTCTCAGTCACGCAGCAATTCATCTTTCTCAAAATCCGTTCATATAAAATAATCCTAAATTGTTAACATCGAACTATGTTGTGACAGTTCATATTCAGAACTCTTGGCTTCTTTCTTCTAGTTTTCTACCTCTCTTATTTTAAAGGGTATGCTACTTCAGTTTCTGAACAAGCAAGACAGGGGTCATAAGTTCAAGTCATGGCAAATTGTGAATCTGAATTTGATAAATTGCCTCTCAACATCCTCTGAAGTGGCCTGACAAGTCAGTAGTAAAACCACAATAAACAATAAATGCAGCCCTGACCACATCACAAGGATGTAGTACAATTATTCAACTTTATATGGGTGTAAATTCAAACAATAACTAACCCTTCCTAAAAACAGAAGGACTAGTATTTAATAAATATCTTTCACAACTTCAGGACATTCCAACCCGCTTCAACTTACCAAGTATTTTGGCTCATATTTTCTGCTAGTCAGAAAGTCATAATGCCAATGTTGATCAGACATGAGCATGGGAACCCTGTGAAGACCCTCGAAATGCCCAGGAAATTGAATTTTCTGCTGGGCAATTGCTCTACACCTGGAATCATTAGAAAATCTCAGTTCAAATTGGAGTTGTTGGATGTTGTCAATATAATTAAGGAAAATAGTTACTCAGGAAAAGTTAGACTACTAAATACCCAAGTAACTATTAAACTGGCACCTTATCTCTCACATCCTCAACTACACCAGCTCCAATTCCCTTAGGGCCCCCAGACCCTGATCAAACATCCTACACCACAACTGCCAGACCCAAATCTTCCGCCAGATCTGACATCTACCCTTTCCATCCACTGCTCTGGGCCAGAATTCTCCCACCCACTCAACCTGGCCTAAACGTACATTGCCACCTTACACCCTACCCTTATCCCATCTGACATCCTGGTAACCTGGCATCCTGTTCCATCACCAGTTGGCACCATATCCCATTACCAATCTGGCAAACTATTCTTCCAATGCCCTAACATCACACTTAGTTTATGCACTTTACTTCAGCTGTCAAAGCTGGTGCTAGGATCTTTAAATTTCAAAATAGGGCACCTGAAAGCTGTGAAAAGAGGGTACAGTTTGCCTTTGACAATTCTGCATTACAAAGAAACGGTCAGAATGGAAATATGGCTCTGCACCAAGGCAAATCTGTTTAGAAATGTAGAGCTCCTGTCTTAGATTTTAAAAAAAGGGCAGAATGGCAATCTGCATGAGACAGTGTCTACTTCAATTTATTTCTCTACAGTAAATTCCCACAAACAGCACTTTTTAAACAACCAAATAATCTGCTACAGAAATACACCATAGCAAAATGATCACAATTTCAAAACTTGCATTTGTGAACTTCAAAAAGGCATTGGGCAAGGTGGTGAAATGGGCATACAAGTGGCAGACGAAATGAAATGCAAAGTATGAAGTGATTTGGTAGGGAGAACAAAGAGAGGCAACTGAAAGTTACAATTCCAAAAGGGGGTGCAGCAGATGTATATGTAGCAGGTGAAGGCAGTTTCAATCAGGTATTTAAGGGGAATTGGATTATCTGAGAAGGATATCAAAGGAAGAGAAGAATGTAGAGGGAAGAAGTGACAGGGAAATGGTGCTTTTTTTTCCCCCTCAGTTGGAGAACGTCTGTAGACATGAAGGGTCAAATGGCCTCCTTCCGTACTTTAACAGTTCTGTGATTCTGGAAACCATGCTTTTTGATGGATAAATATCACCTGGAACATAGGTCTTAATAGTGCTATTAAACTTTTTACATCCATATGATACAATGACTGATACTCTATTTAGTATTTCATTTGTAAGGTGTTACAGACAGTTAATGCACTTCCTTTAATACGCCAATGGAAGTGTCAGTCTATTTTACTTGCTCAAGTCTTTGGGGTGGGATCTTTGGTTGACACGTTCCAGGTACACATGTTGACGGTCCAACTGTGTATTCCTTTTTTTAAATACATAATATAACTTATGCTAAGCAATGAAGTGTGACTCATGTCTACACAGCCCCAACAGGAAAAAGTCAATGAAATTTGCACAACTGATCATTTTCAAAGAAGAAAATTACAGCACAGGAACAGGCTCTTCGGCCCTCCAAGCCTGCGCCAATCCATATCCTCTATCTAAACCAACAGCCTATTTTCTAAGAATCTGTATCCCTTTGCGCCTGCCCATCCATGTATCTGTCTAGATACATCTTAAATGATGCTATCGTTCCTGCCCCGACCACCTCCACTGGAAACGCACTCCAGGCACCTACCACCCTCTGTGTGAAGAACTTTCCATGTATATCTCTCCTAAACTCTTCCCCTCATCACCCCTTGTAATTGAATCCTCTGCTGTAGGAAAACGTTTCTTGCTATCCATCCTGTCTACACCTCTCACCATTTTGTAGCCCTCAATCAGGTCCCCCCTCAACCCCCATCTTTCCAATGAAAATAATCCTAATCTATTCAACCTCTCCTCATAGTTCAGCACCCTCCATACCAAGCAACATGCTGGTGAACCTCCTCTGCACCCTCTCCAAAGCATCCACATCCTTTTGGTAATGTGGTGACCAGAACGGTACATGGCATTCCAAATGTGGCTGAACCAAAGTCCTGTACAACTGTAACATTACCAGCCGACTCTTGTACTCAAAACCCTGTGCGATGAAGGAAAGCATGTTATATGCCTTCTTGACCACCTCTACTGACCTGTGTTGCCACCTTCAGGGAACAACGAACCTGAACACCCAGGTCTCTCTGTACCTCAATTTTCCACAGGACTTTTCAATTTACTGTACAGTTTGCTCTTGAATTGCATCTTCCAAACTGCATCACCTCGCATCTGTCCGGATTAAACTCTATCTGCCATTTCTCTGCCCAACTCTATACTCTGATGTATTCTCTGACAGTTCCCTTCATTATCTGCTACTCCACCAATCATAGTGTCACCTGCAAACTTGCTAACAAGGTAACCTACACCTTCCTCCAGATCATTTCTGTATATCACAAACAACAGTGGTCCCAGCACGGATCCCTGTGGGACACCACTGATCACAGGTCTCCATTTTGAGACGCTCCCTTCCACTACTACTCTCCGTCTCCTTTTGCCCAGCCAGTTCACTATCCATCTAGCCAGAACACCATGGATCCCATGCGACTTTATCTTCTCCATCAACCTTCCATGGGGAATCTTATCAAATGTCTTAACGAAGTACATGTATATGGCATCTACATCCTTTCCCTCATCAGTCAAAGAATTCGATTAGGTTTGTAAAACATGACCTTCCCTGCACAAAATCATGCTGCCTCTCACTGATAAGCCCATTTTCTTCCAAATGGGTATATACCCTATTCCTCAATATCTTCGCCAACAATATCTACCACTGATGTCAGGCTCACAGGTCTGTAATTACCTGGATTATCTCTTCTACTTTTTTTAAACAAGGTGACAACATTAGCAATTCTCCAGTCCTCTGGGACCTCCCCGTGCTGCAAACATGACTTTCTACTCTTAGACACGTAATATTGCAACACAAATTAGTGTTGCTAGCTTCGTGCACAATCAATCATAGAACATGGAACAATATAGCATAGGAACAGACCCTCTTGCCCACCATGTCTGATGCCATTCCAAATTAATCCTGCCTGCACACTGTTCATGTGTGTTTAGTCTCGCACTCTAAGTGCCACTTTCATTGTCTTTGCTTCTACTACCTCCCCTAGCAATGTGTTCCAGCCATCTACCACCCTCTGTATAAAAAAAAACTTGACTTGCACATCTCCTTTAAATTTTCCCCATCTTATCTTAAGCCTATGTCCACACTATTTGGTATTTCTACCTTAGGAAGAAACTCCGACTATCAATGACACTCGATTTTGTCTACTTCTATCAGGCCACCCCCTCAGCCTCTAGCAAAAAAACCCCAAGTTTGTCAATTTCTCCTTACAGCTAATATTCTCCAATCCAGGCAAAATCCTGGTAAATCTGTTCTGCATCCTCTCCAAAGCCTCTACATTCTTCCTATAGTGATCAAAACTGCATATTATATTCCAAACGTGACTTAACTGAAATTATATATAGCTGCAACATGACTCGCCAACTTTTATATTCAATGCCTCAACTGATGAAGTATGCCATATGCCTTCTTTACCAACTTTCAGGACTTGCACCCCAAGATTGCTGTTTATCAATGCTTCTAAAGGTCCTGCCATGTACTGTACACTTTTCTCTTGTATTTGACCTCCCAAAATGCATTACCTTACACTGTTGTGGTTCTGTTTGCCGAGCTGGGAATTTGTGTTGCAGACGTTTCGTCCCGTGTCTAGGTGACATCCTCAGTGCTTGGGAGCCTCCTGTGAAGCACTTCTGTGATCTTTCCTCCGGCATTTGTAGTGGTTTGAATCTGCCGCTTCCGGTTGTCAGTTCTCTGTTTTGTCAGGGAATTCCTAGAGGCATGGCACTCATCCACAGATTCAATCAATATGCACATCGACCTGGACCCAATATACCGGCCACTGCAACGGACAGCTGGAACTGACAACCGGAAGCGGCAGATTCAAACCACTACAAATGCCGGGGTGAGTTGTTGTCTGAGAGTGGCTGTTGGTTTGTGTGCTGTTATGAGTCCTAGTGGTCGCAGTAGTCTGGCTGTCAGTTCGGAAATGCTCTTGATATATGGCAGTGTGGCTAGTCCTTTGGGTTGCGGCATGTCCTCGTTCCGTTGGACAAATTCCCAGCTTGGCGAACAGAACGACAACAATGAGCACCCGAGCTACAAATCTTCTCACAAACTTTGAATTACCTTACACTAGTCTGCCATTTGCCATTTCTCTGCCCAACTTTTCAACTGATCTATATCCTGCTGTATCCTTTGACAAATCCATAACTCCACCAATTTTTGTGCTGTCTGCAGACTTAATCAGATCACTCATGTTCATCCAATTCATTTATATATTATAAAACAACAGATGTCCCAGCACCAAGCCTTGCAGATCTTCACTGGCTACAGAGTCCAGTCAGAAAAACACCCTCCCACAACTACACTCTGTCTTCTATGACCAAGCCAGTTTTGTATCCAATTTTCGAGGAGAAAGTGAGGTCTGCAGATGCTGGAGATCAAAGTTGAAACTTTATTGCTGGAACAGCACAGCAGGTCAGGCAGCATCCAGGGAACAGGAGATTCGACGTTTCGGGCACAGGCCCTTCTCGGGTGCTCATTCCTGAAGAAGGGCCTGTGCCCGAAACGTCGAATCTCCTGTTCCCTGGATGCTGCCTGACCTGCTGTGCTGTTCCAGCAATAAAGTTTCAACTTTGTATCCAATTTGTCAATTTACTATGGATGGCATAAAGTTTAATCTTCTCGATCAGCCTACCAAGACGGACCTTGTTACATAGAGTCATATAGTATGGAAACAGACCCTTCGTCCAGACTAACCACATTCCCGAACTAAATTAGTCCCACTTGCCTGCATTTGGCCCGTATCCCTCTAAACCTTTTCTATTCACGCACTTATCCTCATGTCTTTTAAATGTTGTAACTGTACCTGCAACCACCATTGCTTCGGGCAGTTCATTTCACACATGAATCACGGTGTTTTAAAAAAAGTTCCTCTTCATGTCCTTTTTAAAACGTTCCCTTCTCACCATGAAAATAAAACAAGTTTTGAACTCCCCCACCCTAGGGAAAAGACCCTTACTGTTCACCTTATCTATGCCACTCATGATTTTATAAACCTTTATAAGGTCACCTATCAACCTCCTATGCTCCAGTGAAAGAAGTCTATCCAGCATCTCCTGACAACCCAAGCCCTCCATTCCCAACAACACCCTCGTAAATCTTTTCTGAACCCTCTCCAATTTCCTAACATTCTTCCTCGAGCTGGGCGATCAGAATTGCACACAGTACTCCAGAAGAGGTCTCATCAATGTCCTGTACGTCCTTAACATAACATCTCAACTCCCATTCTCAAATACTTTACTAAAGTCCACGTAGACAACATCCACTGCCCTACCACCTCAATTACAGAGTCATGGAAATGTACAGCACAGAAACAGACTCTTTGGTCCAACTCATCCATGCCGACCAGATATCCTACATTAATCTAGTCTCATTTTTGCCAGAACTTGGCCCATATGCCTCTAAACCCTTCCTATTCATATACCCATCCAGATGCCTTTTAAATGTTGTAATTGTATCATCCTCCACCACTCCCTCTGGCAACTCATTCCATGTATGCACCACCCTCTTCGTGAAAAGGTTGCCCCTTAGGCCCCTTTTAAATCTTTCCACTCTCACAATAAACCTATGCTCTCTAGCTCTGGACTCACCCACCCCAAGGAAAAACCTTGTCTATTTACCCTATCCATGCCCCTCGTGATTTTATTAACCTCTGATGTTCCAGAGTAAATAGCCTCAGCCTATTCAGCCTCTCCCTATAGCTCAAGCCCTCCAACCCTGGCATCATCCTTGTAAATCTTCTCTGAATTCTTTCAGCTTTCACAACATCCTAAAGCAGGGAGACCAGAATTGCACACAATATTCCAAAACTGGCCTAACCAATGTCCTATACAACTGCAACATGACCTCACAACTCTTATACTCAATGCTCTGACCAATAATGCAAAGCATACCAAACACCTTCTTCACTATCATAACTATCTGCAAATCCACTTTCAAGGAGCTATGAATTTCAATCTAAGGTCACTTTGTTCAGCATCTTCCTCACAAAACACAACTAAATTTGAGAGACTAGCTCTCCCTTGCATTAAGCCTCGCGGACTATCCCTAATAAATTTGTTCTTCTCCAAATGAGTAAATCCTGTCCCTAAGAACATTCTCCAATGATTTCCCTATCACTTGTCTATAATTTCCTGCAATATCTTTGTTGTTCTTCGTAAAGGAAGAACATTGGTTATGCTTCAGTCTCTGGGACCTCGGCTGTAGCTAAAGAAGCTACAAAGATCTCTGTCATGGCCCCAGCAATTTCCTCCCTTGCTTCCATCAGACCCTGGGGATTTATCTATTTTAATGTTTTCAAGACACGCAAAATCTCTTCCTTCTTAATATTGACATGACCCAAAATATCAGCATACCTTAAATCTTACCATCATTAACATCCTTCTCCTTGGGTGAATACTGATACACAGTACCCATTAAGGATCTCAACCACTTGCTCCATACAAGTTCTCTCCTTTGTCCTTGAGCGGACCTACCCTTTCTCAGCTAGTCTCTTGTTCTTATTATATGTATTCACCTTAATTCTACTTGCCAAGGACATATTATGGTCCTTCTGGCCTTCCTAATTTTTATTTAAGTTCTCCTTTTATATTCCTCAAGGGCCTTATTTTATCATATAGCTTCAATCAACAAGACAATGAAAATACTTGGGTTACGTACCTTCAAAAAAGTTACTGTGCTGTCACAGTACTGCAATGATGCTCGAAGTCACAAAATACATGTGCCCGATATACTTTTGTGACTGATCATGATAAACCATCCTTCGTCATCCATTTTGACACTGACATCATCCATTCACCAGCTTGGCTACCAAGCCTGCTCCATTCCTGTCTTTTTAATCAGAGCCAGACAATTACATGCAATGGTTTATCTAACAGCTATTACACGATGAGCTCTGGCATCCTCTACCCATAATGCTCTATTGCTCACCTACAGAATCTTTGGTCACATTAGCCAATAACATGCCAGATTCTACATATACGCTGACAAAACAACTCTATCCCATCACTATCTATCTCGACTACTTCAGTGCCTTTGGTTTGTCATGTTACTCGCCTGGCATCCAGAACTGAATAAGCAGTTGTGTCTTGCAACTAAACATTTGGAAGACTAGGACACTGTCTCCAGCAGCTACTAAAAACTGCCACGGATTTTCCCTGGAGACATGACAGAGTCACAACATAGATACAGGTCCTTCAGCCCAAGTTGTCTTCACAAAGCCGTCAAGAACTCAGAGACAATACCAGACTAAATCAGGGTCCTAGACTAACTACACAAACACACAATGACTGCGGCAAGACATACACCATATTATGGACTACAAGGCAAAGTGAAGTAGAGTTGCTGACAACAACGCATCCTTCCCTGATGGGCTCAATTTACTTTATGCTCATTTTGAACAGGTTAGTGAAATGATGTCACCTGCCCCAATAGCCTTGGACCTGTACCCACAGTCACAGCCACAGCCGTCAGATCGGCCTTCTTGAGAGTTTGAGTTGAATTTGGCCAGAGAGAGTATATAAGGAGTGTAGTAAGGGGCAGTCACCGCTGTACACCCAGATCCTGCACAGACCAGCTGGCAGGATCATTTGCCAACATCTTTAACCTCTCCTTACTATAGGAGGTTCCTACCTGCTTCAAGACGACCTCTATCATACTGTGCCACAGAAAAATCAGGCAATGTGTCTTAATGACTATCTCTTGGTGGCTCTGACATCCATCATTATGAAGTGCCTCACATCAACTCTAGCCCCCAGACTGCCTCAATCCACTACAATTCACTTACTGGTGCAAAAGTTCAACGGCAGACGCCATCCCTGGCACATCTGGACAATGCCAGGCTCCCATTTATTGACTTTAGCTGGGACGTCAACACCATAATTCTAAGCAAACCTAGGATTCTGCTCCCCTCTGCAACTGGATCCTCAACTTCCTTACCTGCAGATCAAAATCAGCAAGGATAGGTGACAACACCACGCCCACAATAATCCTCAATACCGGTGCCCTGCAGGGCTGCATACAAAGCCCCTTACTGCACTCCTTATATACTGTGTGGCCAAATTCAACTCGAACTCTATTTACAAATTTGCTGATGACACCACTGTAGTGGGTTGGATCTCAAAGAGACAGAATACAGAAAAGAGATAGACAGCTTAGTGGCATGGTGTAGAGACACCAATCTCTCCTTCAATGCCAGCAAAATGAAGGAGCTTGATCATCGACTTCAGGAAGCAAAGTGGAAGATACGCCCCTGTCTGTATAGGTCGTTCTGCTATAACACGCGATTCGTTAACATAAATTCACTATAACATGATTGACGAATTGGATGGGGACACGGTTTCCAAAGCGCAAAGTTTAAAAGCATGCATTGGTTATAATGCGATTCTAGCCCCATTAGTTTCAATGGTGCTGCTACCACACGATTTTCTAATAACATTGGATTGCAAGAGAACAGAACTACCACATTATAGCAGAACTGACTGTACCAATGATGCTGAGGTGGAGATGGTAGAGAGCTTCAAGTTCAAGGGATAAATATCACCCATGTACTCTGGTCCATCCACGTCAATACTACAGTCAATAAAGGACACCAATGCCTCTACTTCCTCAGAAAGCTAAAGAAATTCAGTATGTCCACAATGACTCTTGACAATTTTTACAGGTGCACCACAGGAAGCATCCTATCTGGGTGCATCACAGCTTGGTATGACGACTGTTCTGCCCAACACTGCAAGAAAATACAGAGAAGTGAACACAGCCCAGTCCATTGCAAAAACCAGCCTTCCTTCCATTAACTCCATTGACACTTACCACTGCCTCGGGAAAGCTGCCAATATAATCAAAGCTCCCTCCCACTCCGGTTATATTCACTTTCACCCTTTTCCATCACATAGAAGATACAAAATGTTAAAAACAGGCAGCAGATTCAAACGGCTTCAAGAACAGCTTCTTCCTGCTGTTATCAGGTTTATGAACTGATCAACATTATAGTTGATCTTTCTCTGCATCCTCTCTGTAGTTAGAACATAATACTGTGTGTAGTGTTACATCACCCTGATGAACGTATGTAAGGTATGATTTGTCTGGTTAGCAAACTTTTCACTGTACATGTGAAAATAATAAATCAAATCAAATCTTTACTAACCAACAAACACCAAGCTACACTAATCCAATTTACCTGCTCCTGGACAACTGCCTACGATGCCCTTGCATCTTAAGTGTTCACCCAGATGCTTAAATGTTGCAAGAATATATGCTTCCAACAGCCTCTCAGGCAATGTTTTCCACATTTCTACCACCGTCTGAATGAAAAATGTTCCTTAGTTACTCCTCACTTTAAACTTGTAGCCTCTAGTGTTAGACATGTCTGTCTTGGGGAAAAGATTCTCATGGTCTACCTTATCCAAGTTTCTCATATCTTTTGCATACCTCAATCAGATCACACGCCTCAGTCTCCTCTGCTCTAAGCAAAACAAATCCAGCCTATCCAGACTCTCCTCATTACAGACTTTCCATTACAGGTAACATCCTGGTGAATCATCTTTGCACCCTCTCCAGCGCAATCACATCCTTCCAATAGCATGGCGAACAGAACTACATGTAGTATTCTGACAGCAGCCTTAACCATTTTTTTAATGAAGTCGTAATAAGAATTGCTTGCTGCTATGTTCTATACCCAGCTTTTGAAAACAAGCAACCAGTACACCTTCACACGTAGGGGGGGGAGAGTCGGAGGGGATGTCGGATGGGCCGGCTTTTGGGGAGGTCGGACAGGGAGACTGCAGGTTCCTTGCACCCGTGTGTGTCTGCTCAGAAACAAACCCTGAGACAGAGAGGGGGAGCAAGGCGGGCAGAATGAGGGAAAAGGAAACTTCAAAAAAAACTCAGACTCCCAGAGGTGAGGCATTGAATCGATTAACTGAATAATCAATCATCCGATTGAAATAGTTCCCACCCATCTCGCTTGGATAATCGAGGTTCCTCTGTACTGACACACTGTGGAGCTTTTGTTATCTTCTCCATCACGAAGACTGCCTCCAAACATCCATAGTCTTGAACTCCCCCAAACTCAGCTGCTAATGTCCTAACATACTCCATCTCCTGTTTACCTATCAGTGACCCATACTGGGTCCTGATTAAAACAATCATTTAAAGATTCTCATCCCTGTTTTCAAATCTTTCTGACTTCCACCATCACCATCTCGGATCTCCAGCCCTCCGACCTTCAGAGATGATTGCACCCGGCCAATTCTAGCCTTTGTTATCCCTTCCCTGACTCTAATGATTCTAACTCCTCCAAGACTAGCAATTGCACCCCCACCTGCCTCAATCATAAGCTCTAAAATTTTCTTCAGAAACATCTCTCTCTCTTTCTCTTCCAAAATATTTCTTAAAACCTGCCTCTTTAAACAGACTTTTAGCCATCTGCCCTAAGTAATTCTCAAGTGTTATATTCTGTTTGGTACTTGTTCGTCTGTTTACTGTTCATCAATAGTTTGAACATCTGCTCATGTACTCAGTACTATGTGCCCTAGACTGGTCCCAAAGACAACCTGACTACATTCCACAGTATAGATAAGGTTGATTCTTAACAGTACAGCTGATGTCATGAAGGAGAAGAAGCAGTGGCATAGAGGTTATGTCACTGTACTAGCAACCCAGAGTGCTAGGCTAATGATCTGGGCAATACTGAAGAGGAGTTTTATGGAGGTTGAAACTTGAACTTTGTTTCTCTCTCCACCCATGTTGTCAGACCCAGTTTCTGCAGCACTTTGTTTTAATATTCTGCGGTCAGAGCTCAAATCCTTCCGTAGCAGATGGTTAAAATTTGAAATTAAAATCTGAAACTTAAAGCTAGTCGAATGGTGATCATGTCGATTGTTGTAAAGACCTGCCTGGTTCACTAATGTCCTTTATGGAACACAATCTACCACCTTACCTTGCCTGGCCTACATGTGCCTCCAAGTCTTCAGCAATGTGGTTGAATCTGAACTACCCTCTCTAATGATCCAACAAGTCATTCAGTTCAAGGGCGATTTGGGATGGGCAACAAATGTTGACCGTACCAGTGATTCCATTCCCCATGCAAGAATAAAAAAAATTCAAGGTGTCCAATGTCATTTCAACAACACAAATGAAACTGCAACCTGTTCAGACCTCCTCCATAACGTTTAGCTGCACACATGCAAAACTGAAGTTTTAACAGATCTGAAACATGTAAAAAGCAATTTACTTATTTAACTTTTGAAGAACAAATCATCCATATCGCAATATTTAATGCTGTCCTGTGTACTTACCACTTCTTTTCTGGAATTGGGCGTGGTACTGCATTAACACGACAAGGAAAGTTGGGCTGTCCCGACATGTTCCGACCAAGAATAGTGCCCACCAAGTTCAGTGGAAGGATGACAAAAAAGCAGATGCAGCACACAGCAACCTTTGAGAAGAAATGGTACATTCAAAAAATCAACTCAACTTGACTTCAAACTTTGCTTATATTGCACATTGGAAACATTTTGATAATTTGTAAATCCAAATCAATATAAACTCACATCAGTGTGAACAGCACCCACTGCGATCGTATACATGTAACTGCCAGTGCTGCACAGTCTTTATAAAAAGTGAGCTCAATCCATAAAAATGGAGATTATTCTGAATTTACTTGTACAACATAGGAATGATTAATGGACACACTGGATCCAGTAAGACGGGAAAATTCAAATGGAAAAACAGACGTATTAAGATATGAACATAGCTAGAAAATCCTGCCATCACAAAGCATACAACTGATCTGCAATGTCTATTCCTGATCACTGAGCATCCCTTGAAAACAAGTGATCTCTTGCTATAGACAGCAATGTTGGCCACGAGTCTGTCATTCTTGTATTTTAAAGTAAGGGAAAGGTGAACCAATTGCTATTTTTAAAAATCTCTGGCCTCAGGTTTTTGTCCTTTATTATTCTTCTCCCCAGCTCACAAAACAAGCTTGAAACATCACTGCTTATTCACATACAATTCAACAGAAGCTGCCCAGGTATATTTAGATTAATAAAACCATTTAAAATAACACAAGTGCATTCTAGATTGGAATGACATGGCCATCCTGACAAAATGCAATAACCTACATCCAGTTCACTAAGGGAAAAGGTCTGAGCCTAAACAGTGAACGGAAAAGAAAAAGGAATTTTCAATTAGATATCCCTGGTTAATTCATTTATCCAACTTGAGATCCTCTGTCCACCATTAGAAAGACAGTGTACATGCGCCATCCAGAGGCAGTTTGAGGCACTGGCATTCATAAGCAGCACTCAAGAACACAGCACAGGTTCTTAAGGCAGCAAGGGAAACTTTATACTGGCACTTTTTCTCTGTTGTTTATGTATCGATGTGGTTATCTCATATTTATCTTAATCGGCGGGCCCAGTATTCAGTTCTCAATTCAGAGGAGTACAGTTGGGAGGAGATTGAGCGCTTTGGAAGCATCATTGACAGTCAACAATGAGATGCTAGAAGACTGGAGGATGGCTAATTATTTCAGAAAGGTGGTAAAGGAAAGTCAGGCAACAACAGACCAGTGAGCCGGATGTCACTGGTGGGTAGGTTGTTGACGGGGATTCTGAGGGAAATGATTCCAGTATTTAGAAAGGCAAGGGCTGATTAGGGATAGTCAACTTGGCTTTGGGATGCGAAATCATGACTCATTAACTTGACCGAGTTTTTTGAGCAGATGACAAAGAAAATTGATGAAGGAAGAGTGGTAGAAGCTGTCTATATGGATTTCAGCAAAGTATTCAACAAGGTTCTGCATGATAGACTGGTTAGCAAGGTTAGATTACATGCAATCAGAAAGCTGCCAATTAGACACAAAATTGGCATGAAGATAGAAGACAGAGGAAGGTGGTAGAGGGTTGTTTTTCTAACAGGAAGCCTGTGACCAGTGGTGTGCTGCAAGGATCGTTGCTGGGTCCATTGCGTTTTGTCATTTATGGCATTGATTTGGATATGAATATAGGAAGTATGGATAGTAAGTTTGATACCAAAATTGGTGGTCAAGTGGACATTGAAGGTGACTATCTCAAAGTACAACAGATCAGATGGGTCAATGGGCTAAGGAATGGCCAACAAAGTTTAATTTGGATAACTGTGAAGTGTTGCATTTTGCTAAGGCAAACCAGTGTAGGACTTATACAGTTAATGGTCGGGACCTGGGGAGTGCTGCCGAACAAAGAGACCGAGGATCCAGGTGCATAGTTCCTTGAAAGTGGAGTCACAGGTAGACAGGGTGATGAAAGTGGTGCTTGGCACGCTTGCCTTCTTCATTGGTCAGTGCATTGAGTGTAGGAGTTGGGATGTCACGTTGCAGCTGTACAAGACACTGATGAGATCATTTTTAGAATACTGTGTTCAATTCTGGTCTCCCTACAATAGGAGAGAAGTTGTTAAACTTGAAAGAGTTCAGAAAAAATTTACAGGAGTGTTGCCAGCATTGGAGGGTTTGGGTTATAAGGAGATGCTGAATTGGCTGGGGCTGTTCTCTCTGGAGTGAAGACTGAACATTATGATTAGATTAGATTCCCTACAGTGTGGAAACAAGCCCTTCGGCCCTACTGGTCCACACCGACTGTCTGAAGAGTAACCCACCCAGACCCATTTCGCTCCGACTAATGCACCTAACACTACGCAGACACGGGGAGAATGTGCAAACTCCACACAGACAGTCGCCCGAGGCTGGAATCGAACCTGGGACCCTGGTGCTGTGAGGCAGCAGTGCCAGAAAGAAATGAGCCAAATGCTGGCTAATGGGACTGGAGTTTTAAAAATGTATTTGTGGGACTTGAGCGTCGCTGGCTGGCCAGCATTGATAGCCAATTCCTGTTTGCCCTTGAGGTGGTGATGGTGGTGAGCTGCCTTTTTGAATTGATGCAATTCATTGCTGTGGGTTGACCCACAATGCTGGTAGGGAGAAAATTCCAGGAGTTTGACCAACGACTGTAAAGGAACGGCGGTATATATCGAAATCAGGGTGGTGCATGGCTTGGAGGGGAACTTCCCAAGTACCTGCTGTCCTTGTCCTTCTAGATGGAAGTGGTCATGGCTTTCGAAGGTATTGTCTAAAGATCTTTGCTGAATTTCTGCAGTGCATCTTGTAGATAGTACACACTGCTGCTACTGAACACCAGTGGTGGAGGGAATAGTATTTCTAGATGTGGTGCCAATCAAACAGGTTGCTTTGTCCTTGATTAATTTAGGATATCTGATCGGCATGGATGAGTTGAACCGAAGGGTCTGTTTTCTGTTCTATATGACTATTGTTCTGGATCAGTTTTGGAATATGTTCGGCATGGACGATTTGAAACAAAGAGGCTGTTTCCTTGCTGTATAACTCTGACTCAATGACACCAAGCAAAAGCAAAACTTGCTTTTCTGTCACATCTTTTATGATCATCAAATAAAACAAAAAGGGCTTAAAAACTGAAATCTCCTGGCCTGATGAACTGCATCCCAGACTGCTGTGGGAATTTGCAGAGGCTGTGACACAAATTTTTAATTCCTCTCTGTTTATAGGGGAAGTGCCAGAGAGTGGAGTATAGCTAATGTAGTTCCACCTTTTAAGAGAGATGGTAGAGACGAACCAGGAAGTTACCGTTGAGTCTCACGTCACTGGTAGGGAAACTACTGGAGAAAGTTCTGAAGGAGCAAATTAATACTGACTTGGAAAGGCATGGTTTTGTGTTCAACATGATCTTCCTTTGACATTTGTTAGAATTTCTTGAAAATGTGATCAAGTGTGTGGATGATGGAAATTCAGTTGATATAGTTTGTATGGATTTAAGCAAAGCTTTTGACAAGGTCTCACACTGAAGACTGATTAAGCACATGGAATTCAGGGAAACTTGGTGAGATGGATTGGAAACTGGCTTAGTAATAGGACAAAGGGTAGTGGGTAGAAGGCTGTTTCGGTGATTGGAGGTTGGCATCCAGCAATGTACCACAAGGATCAGTACTGGGACGTTAATTGCCTTTTATAAACGTACATGTAACAATGAAATGGGTGGGGAACAGAACGAAGGGGAAGAGAGATTGATTGCTGGAGTGATTAATAGTGAAGAAAATGGTTGTAGGTTACAGGAAGACATAGCTGTGTTGGTCAGACGGACAGACCAATGGCAGATGGTATTTACCACAGTTAAGTTTGAGCTAACGCACTTTGGAGGAAAAGACAAGACGTTGGGAGTATTTAATGAATGGCAGGACACTGGGTAACAGAGGGACGTGCGAAAATTATTCACAGATCCCTGAAGTCAAACGAGTGTCTGAATAGAATGGTTAAGGTGGTATGTGGGATACTTGCTTTAATCAGTTGTAACATACAGTATAAAAAAGAGGTAATGTTGGAACTGTACAGAACGCTGGTCATGCCTCAACCGGAGTAATGTGTGCAGTTCTGGTCACCTCATTACAGGAAGGTTATGATAGCACTAGAATAAGTACAGAAGAGGTTCACCTGAATGCAGCCTGGGTGGAAAGATTGAGCTATAAAGACAGACTAGATAGGCTTGGAATGTTTATTTTAGAGCAGAGACGGCAGGGGTGTGGGAGGACATGATTAACATTATGAGGGTATGGACAGGGTGAATAGATAGCTGGTGCTCCTCTTGGTTGAGGGGTCAATCATGAGGACATGTTTTTACAGTAAGGGACAAGGGATTCAGATGGGATTCAGGGGAAAACAAACTTGCTCACTCAAAGGGTGGAGGGGATCTGGAATGCACTGCCTAGAAACCTCACAATCTTTAAAAAAAAAAATTTGGATGAGCATTTCAAATGTCATAACATTCAAGGATATGGGTTAAGTGCAGGAAGCTGGGATTACACTTTTAGTAGCAGTTACGTAGGTGCCGACTCGTTGGGCCAAGAACCTTTCCCCTGCTGTACGACATGCCCGATTCATGCCAAGTCAAAAAACTATTTTTTATATGCAATCACTATTAAGATGTAGGAAATATCACCAATTTGTACAAAGTTAGCTCTTACAATCCAAAAATTGGCCAGAATACTTGTTTCTTTTAACCTTTTTTCAAATCAATATGTTGAGAGGGCTCTTGTGGTAGAGAGTTAGCATCCCGAACGCTGAACCAAGAAACCTGAGTCCCACCTGTTCCAATGGTGTGTAATAATGTCTCTGGGCAGGTTGATTAGAAAATATCTAAAAGATTAGCGAAATGCTGTTACTAATAAACTGCAACCAACTGAACAAAGGGGCTACACAGATGAAGGGGTCTGTGTGGATTCAAAATAAAATCAACTTGTTCAGTGGGCCCTCTTGGGGTGCAGTAGTAACGTCCCTAACCCCTGGACTGAGACACCCAGATTCAAATCCCACCTGCACCAGAGGTGTGTGATAACATCTCAGAACAGTGTTTTAAAAAAAAAAGTCCTTTTTTCCTAATCAATGTAAACCCAGGCCTCCTAGTCCAGGGTTGGGGACACTACCACGGTGCCACAAGAGGACCCCTCGAGTTAACTCACCTGCACTTCTTAAACTAATGCCGAGAAGCATCAAACCATTTCTACCCAAAAGGACAAACAAGACCTTGGTTTAATGTTGTACTTGAATGATGGCACCTCTGACAGTGCAACAGCCCTCAGAATTACACTGAAGTATGAGCCGAGATTGTTTTGCTGAAGTCTTGAAATGGGACTTGATAACACAACCTTTTGATTCAGACGAGTGCTATTAACGGAGTCTCATTGTCTGGAACATGGCAGGGATGCAATGCGCTCAAAGAGAACCCCAAGACAAATCAAGTCTACTAGTTCTTGGCACACCAGTTATATCCTGATGCACAAAACTTCAGTTCATTTTTTACTTAGAATCTCCAAACACTAGACCACTACTCCCTAAATTCCTCAAGCCTTTAAAGATCTCCATCTTCTGAAACTGATAAATCAATGCTTTGTTTCGGTTTTTGATACTCTTGCATGTCCTCACACTTCTCCACTGTAACCTAACTCCTGTTACCATCTACACCCTTTTACTTATGTTGGGCGCAATGAGATTATGATTTCACCAGCTCAAAACTAAAACCATCCAACTGAATGTGAGGATGGTTTTGGATTATTAAGAGGATTTTGAAGCAAAGAATAAATGACAATAGTGTTTGAGGTATGAATCAGCCTAGACTGTTCATACCTTTAGTCACAATTATGGATATTGTACAATGGAAGGCATTGAGGGAACCATGAGGGTGGTGGGGGTGGTAACAAATAATTGGGTAAATAATAAGCAAAAGTATGCATAAATAGGTCATTGGCAATTTGGCAAGATGCAGCCAGCAAAGTCCAGAGGCATCAGTGCTGGGGCTTCAACCACAGTGTATTCATAATCTTTACAATTAGCTGGACCTAGAGACTAAGTACATGATCAACTTGACAGGAAAAACAGAAAAACAGCTTATTAAATAAATAGAAAAAAGGCTGCAGAACTCAACCTCCGAGTCTTGGTCAAAGAGTCACAAAAAGGCAGCAGGCGGACACAGCCAGTGATTAGGAAAAGTGAAACGTTGCTGTTTATTGCAAGGGGAATTGAACATAATAAGTAGGAGCAGGAGTAAGCCATTCAGCCCTTCAAGCTTCTTCTACCTTTCTATACAGTCACAGCCAAATTCAGCGCGGCCTCAACTACAATTTCTTGCCCACTCCCAATAACCCTTTAACTCATTACTAAAATAAAAATCTGTCCATCTCCTCCTCAAATATACTCAGTGTCCAGGCATCCACCATACTACAGATTCATGACAGTTTGAGAGAGTAATTCTTCCTCATCACTTTTTTAAAATCGACCATCCCTCGGCCTAAAACTTGTCATTGTAAATTGCCCCACAAGTGGATAACATCCTCTCTACATTTACTTTGTTCAAACTCTCTTCACAAGTCAAGCCTCTCATCTCTGGAATTAATCTCATGAACTTCCTTTGAACTACCTCCAATACAATTAAATCCTTCCTCAAGTAAGGGGACCAAAACTGCATGCATACTCCAGATGCAGTCTCACTAGTACCTTGTACAGTTGCAATAACACTTCCCTAATGTTATACTCCATTCTTTTGGCAATAAAGATAAAAGCAGAGATATTTTTCCACTGCTGCACGGCATTAACGAGACCACATTGAGATGACCACATCTATTGAACTGGTAAGAAGACCAAAACAAAGGTTCAGAGGATTGTTCCTGAGATGAGGGGTTACCTTATCAGGAAAGTTTGAGTCCATATGTACTGGAGTTTATTGAGGGGGCAAATGACCTTCTTCTGCTTCCAATACATACGTGCAGTGACTTGGGAAAAGGCAAAACGGTAACCAGTGTTTCAAAATGGCAACCCAGCAAACTAGAATATTGCAACCGTATTAGACTACCAATAAAATTGATCACAAGGAACAAATTAAAAATTACCCAGTGTTTAAGTAGACTAATAAATGGCAGTCAAATTGGTTTCAGTAAGAAATGGTCCTTTCTGATGGGAAGCCTATCATGAATGTTGTCGAGCGTGTGTTGCTGGAAAAGCACAGCAGGTCAGGCAGCATCCGAGGAGGTGAGTCAATGTTTAGGGCATACCCCTTCATCAGGAATGAGGCTTGTGGACTGAGGGCTGAGAGATAAATGAGAGGGAGGTGGAGGGGAAGGTAGCTGAGAAAGCAATAGGTGGATGAAGGTGAGGGAGAAGGTGATATGTCAGAGGGGGGAGTGAAATAGATGGATGGGAAAGGTGACGGACAGGTCAGGAGGGCCGTGCCGAGTTGGAGCCTTGGGATTGGGATAATGTGGGGGGTGGGGAAATGAGGAAGCTGTTGAAATCCACATTTAGTCCATATAATTGTATGGGATCTGAGGTGTTCTTCCTCCAGGTGTCGGGTGGTAACTCATAAATGCTGGTCTGGCTTACAGGCAGCATTCTTATATGACAGTTCAGGCCCCATTCCAGGAGGATATAACTTAACCTGACACTTCAGCGCAGCAATGGAGGTGATATATTCCAAGGGACACTAAACCAAACTGACTGCAGTAGAAGACGCAAAATGCTTCACTGAAAAGCAATGAAAGCATGTGATATCCTGATCAACATTTTTTCTCTCAACCAACAGCATCTTTCACACTGGCCATTCATCTCCTTGTTTTGTGACCTCAGCTGCTTTGCATGTCTAAAATACAGGCAATCACACTTCCCAAGTAATTTCTCAGCTATGAAGTACTTTGGGATATTCTGAAAGGCCCAATATAAGCCCAATTTATTCCTTTTGATGCACTTAGAAAGGCAGGTGATGACATATTAGTTATGTCACTAATCTAGTCATCCAGAGATTAAGGCTGAGCCACCATGCTGCCCACCAGCAAGGGAATGTTATTAGAGCTGAAAATGTGTTGCTGGAAAAGCGCAGCAGGTCAGGCAGCATTCAGGGAACAGGAGAATCGACGTTTCGGGCATAAGCCCTTCTTCAGCCATTCCTGAAGAAGGGCTTATGCCCGAAACGTCGATTCTCCTGTTCCCTGGATGCTGCCTGACCTGCTGCGCTTTTCCAGCAACACATTTTCAGCTCTGATCTCCAGCATCTGCAGACCTCACTTTCTCCTCAGGGAATGTTATTACCTTGGGGTGATTTGCTGAGGAGAACACCCCAAGAATGGCTGGACCTCCCTCCTGATAAAAAGCTTCAGATTCAAACAAATAGTCCTGGTAGACAATACCCTGAATTATTGGTTCAGTGGTTAGCACTGCTGCCTCACAGCACCAGTGACCCAGGTTTGATTCCATCCTGGGGTGACCACCTGCAGGTGCTCGTGTCTGCATGGGTTTCCTCCAGATGCTCAGGTTTCTTCCCACAATCCAAAGATGTGCAAATTTGGTGGACTGGCAATGCTAAATTACCCATAGTGTTCAGGGATGTGTAGGTGGGGTGCACTGGTCATGGGAGATGCAGGGAGGGGGTGTGTGATGCTCTTCGGAGGGTCAGTTTGGACCTGTTGGGCCAGGTGGCTTGTGTCCACACTGTAGGGATTTTATATTTAAAAAAAAGCCAAGCTGCATTTGATGAATTTCAATATTCATGAGATGCTGAATGCTAGGAGAAAGTATTAGAAGCATTAATTCATGTGCCACTGATCTAGTTAGAGAGAGGCTGGACAATCTGAGAATGATACCAGACGACAATTGAAGTTGAACATCCATTATTAAAGGTAAAGGAATATATCACTTTTATCATAAAAATCAGATAAAATGAAGGCTATCTTGCTGAACTGAAACTTTACATTGCTCAAGTCACATTGAGTGCTCCATTCAGTTTTAGAAACTGAGTCAGCAAAGTGCTGCATTCTGGAACAGCAAATCAGAGCAGGACTTATACACTTAATGGTAAGGTCTAAGGAAGTGTTGCTGAACAGAGAGACCTTGGAGTGCAGGTTCATAGATCCTTAAAAGGAGAGTTGCAGATAGATAGGATAGTGAAGGTAGCACTTGGTGTGCTTTCATTTATTGCTCAGAGCATTGAGTATAGGGGTTGGGAGGTCATGTTGCTGCTGTACAGAACATTGGTTAGGCCAGTTTTGAAATATTGTGTGCAATTCAGGTCTCCCTGCTATAGGAAGGATGTTGTGAAATTTGAAAGGGTTCAGAAAAGATTTACAAGGATGTTGCCAGAGTTGGAGAATTTGAGCTAGAGGGAGAGGCTGAATAGGCTAGGGCTGTTTCCCTGGAGCGTCAGAGGCTGAGGGGTGACCTTATAAAGGTTTATAAATTCATGAGTAGCATGGATAGGATAAATAGACAAGATCTTTTGCCTGGAGTTGGGGAGTCCAGAACTAGAGGGCATAGGTTTCCGGTGAGAGGGGAAAGATAGAAAAGGGACTTAATGGGGCAACATTTTCACACAGAGGGTGGTACTTGCATGGAATGAGCTGCCAGAGGAAGTGGTGGAGGTTGGTACAATTGCAGCATTTAAAAGGCATGTGGATAGGTATATGAATAGGCAGGGTTTAGAGGGATATGGCGAAAGTGAGGACTGCAGATGCTGGAGATCAGACTCAAGATTAGAGTGGTGCTGGAAAAGCACAGCAGGTCAGGCAGCATCCAAGGAGCAGGAAAATCAGCCTTTCAGGCAGGAGCCATTCTTGATGAAGGGCTCCTGCCCGAAACATCAATTTTCCTGCTCCTCGGATGCTGCTTGACCTGCTGTGCTTTCCAGCACCACTCTAATCTTAGAGGGATATGGGCCAAGTGCTGACAAATGGGACTAGATTAGGTTAGGATATCTGGTCAGCATGGATGAGTTGGACCAAATGGTCTATTTCGGATTACAGGGATAACCCTTAATGGTAGAGAATACTACTGAGAGTGAATACTGAGAGCAAAGTCTTGATACTTTAGCTTTAAAATTATTTAAGAGATACACAAAATACCAGTGAGCAAGCTGAAATTAGTTCAAGACTAAACTCAGCCTAATGGTAAGGAAGAAGCCTGCATATAACATCATTCAATACTGAAAGAATATCAAATGTATCGAATGCCAGTCAAATCTACTACAAGTCAGTAAATCTTTGGTGTCGGGAACAGCCATCTATGGGTGGATAAGATAAACTACTTTGTGTATTTACACTCATTTTTGTGAAGACTACCTAACATGCTTACCATTGTTCCAAAAGGAATAGCTCGTGAAGCATGATAATACATTGCAATGAAATTTATGAAGAATGCAGTTCCGCACACCATGGCTGGGATCAAGAATGCTCCAATGAACATCTGCTTTATCCACCTTCTGCCTGTTTATAAATAAAAAGTAGAAAGCCAAAATTAAAGCTCATTTCAAACAACTTCACCTATTCACAGAGAAAGCAAGGAACTGCATTTACATAACATCTTTCACAGGCCAAGGAAACTCAAATGACTTTCCAGTTAATAAATTATATTCCTCCCGACGTGCAGCAAATGTTTCATTCTCTCAAGTTCCCCAAACCTGACACCAAAATGTGTTGCTGTGCGTGCGTGGCAAATTGACCTCTGCCTGGCCGAGGTAGAACACCACCAACTCCTGGATACCTACACCTTGAACATAACCACCAGTGAACATCAAGCCTTTGTTTCAAAGATTGTCACTGGCAAGCACCTCTAAGCACAGTCCACAAATCTACTGATTTCTGCCTCCTTTATTGGATCCTCAAACAGGACAGCTCCATGAGGCCACTGTTTCAACCTGTTCTGTGTACTCTAACTTGTATCACTCAGAACTAATTTTTTCGCACCTTGTCTAGTCTCTACCCACCCCCTTGTGACTCTTTCAATACCAATCGGTCACTAAACTGTTTCCTAATTGAAATTGACGAATTTTCTCGGCACATCTATTCTCGAGCGGGAAGGCTCCAATGCTATCATTTCTCTTTTGACCGGAAACCCAGTCACACTCCACCCCACACCACTTGAACTGGTTCTCACATGGAACAATTTCTCCCTTGTCTCAATTTACTTGTCCCAATGCAGGACGTTGTCATGGAAACCTGCACAGGTCCCGTGTGTGTTTTTTTTGAGAGATACTTGGAACATTCCTTGTTTTGGTCATACTCAGGTCCACTGCCTCACCCCTTTTGTCTGTGACTACGTAACTTTATTCAGGGGTCCAGGTAAACAATAACGTGCTCGCAATTCTTTAAATTTAGTACACTGCACTCACTCTGCTCTACATGAAGTGAGGAGAAACCAGGAAATTACAGAACCGGCAGTGTAACATTGATGGTGGGGATGTTACTAGAATCTATTGTCATTTAAGAAAGACATGTGTTAATAAAAGAGAGCAGCTGGCATGGGCTTGAGAGAGTCTAGCTGGCAGGGGGGTGGGAACTTATGCAGGGAGACAGAATTGAAGGAAATAAGGGCAAAAACAAAAGACAGAATGGGAAATGAGAAAAGTGATTCAAGGTCAAGAATCAAACAGGATTATAGCACAAAATAATACAAATGGGATTAAAAACGTGAAAAAGACAAATCTTAAGGCCACGTGTCTTAATGTGCAGAACATTTGCACAAGTCCGTGTGGATAAATTAACAGCACAAACAGGTAAGTAAGTAAACAAATAAACATTAATACAATCTGGCTTAAAAAGCAGAGCTGATGATATGAAGCTGTTTAGATTTCAGTAAAGGGGACAAAGGGATTGATTCTGACAGAAATATAGAGTACGAGAATATGCTTGTGGGGAGGCATGCAAACTCATGGTAAATGCTTCGATAGATATGTGAAGACAAAAAGAATAGTGAAGACAAATATTACAGTGAGGAGTGGGGCAGCTTATAATGAGGAACAAAGAAATAGCAGCCCAATTAAATACAGATTTTGGTCTGTCTTCACAATAATAGTTCAAATATTGCCCCAAAAATGTTGGGGAACACAGGACCTAACGAGCTGGTGAATTGGAGAATATTATTAGTAGGAAAATGGCATTGGAGAAAATGGTGTGATCAAATGCTGAAAAATATCAGTGCCTGATAATTTACATCCTGGAGTATATAAGTGCTCTGGAAATAGTGGTCATCTTTCAAGATTCTATGGACTCTGGAACATTTCCTATGGAGTGGAAGATAGCTAATATAACCCCACTAGAACTGGGGTTAGCTAGAATTGGTCGTGGGGAAAATGTTGGAGGTCATTATAAAAGATTTAATAGCAGAGTATTTGGAAAACAGTGACAAGATCAGACATAGTCAGCATGGATTTTGGGTGGGAAATCATACTTTCCAAATCTACTGGAACTTTGAGAGGATGTAACTAGTGGAGTTGCTATGCGGGAAGAGAATTGGAAAAATTGTTTTTTTGTTTCCTGCATGCCAACCAGGCCTCTAACCATGCCAGGACACTACCTTAATCCTACATGCTTTAATTTTACATACTCAACTCTTACGTGGAACTTTATCAAAAGCTTTCTGAAAGTCCAAGTTAAATTCCATATTTAAAGAAACATGCAGAAAAAACGAGAGAGAAAACTGACAGGGAGTCCAGAGCAAGGAGTCACAGTCTAAGGATACAAACTAGGCCACTGAGGACTGAAACAAGGAGAAATGTATTCATTTAATGACTGGTGGGCATGTGGAATTCTTTGTCACAGAAAGCAATTCCAAACAAAACATAATGTTTTCAAGAATTAATTAGATATAGTTTGCAGGGATCAAAGGGAAGACAGCGGGAATAGGTACCGAGGGAGCTGATCAGCCATGATCATATCAAAGGCCCCGAAGGCTTGAAGAGCCAAATGGGCCTACTCTTGTTCATTTTTATTCCATTTCTCGGACTTGTTAAAGGCAAACTGCACCAATCTAACTTTAATGACAGTCATAAAGCATTGAACCAGTCCAAGCCGAACATACTCCCACCTACTTGGTCACAGCCCATATCCCTCAAAACCTCTCCTATTTTTGTACTTATCCAAATGTCTTTTAAATGTTGTAATTGTACCCACATCACCCCTTATATCTTTTTTAAACCTTTCTCCTCTCACCTTAAAAATGTGTCCCATAGTCTTGAAATTCCGCCATACTAGGGAAAAGATAACTATCCATAGGGGCTCAGTGGTTAGCACTGTTGCCTCACAGCACCAGGGTCCCAGGTTCGATTCCAGTCTCGGTTGACTGTCTGGGTGGAGTTTGCACATTCTCCCAGTGTCTGTGTGGGTTTCCTCCAGGTGCTCCAGTTTCCTCCCACAATCCAAAGATGTGCAGGTCAGGTGAATTGGCCATGCTAAACTGCCCAAAGTGTTAGGTGTACTAGTCAGAGGGAAATGGGTCTGGGTGGTTACTCTTCGGAGGGTCGGTGTGGACTGATTGGGCCAAAGGGCCTGTTTCCTCACTGTAGGGAATCTAATCTAAACTCATTATTTTATTAACTTCTATAAGGTTGCCTCTCAAACAAGGTGACAGAAAAGGGTGATCAACGTATTGAAGTAAATATTGTCTTTCATAACTTTTAGAAGGCATTCAATGAAGTGTTGCAAAGGCAGTTTAAGACGGAAGCCCATTTAATTGAGGACAATGTGGTAATTTGAATGCATAATTGATACTCTGACAGGAAGCAAAGGGTTGATGTTATGTGGACGTTTTTGGCAGTAAGCTGGTTTGTTGTGGTGCTCCCAAAGCATTAGCTTTGGTCCTGTAACTCTTGTAAATGATCTGGACTTGGGTGCAGGGAGAAGCGTTATAATACTTAGAGATGGTGTGAAGCTTGGGAAAGTAGATCATGATCCTGACAATACCCAGTCAAAAATCAGTTCCTTAGAAACTGATGATGGGAGGAGACAGGATATTGAAGACAAGGCTCAATATTTATTTATTTTATTTCTGTGTATCACAAAAAATTGTGGTGCCGAATTTGAGATGGTAGCGTAACTGTAAATAACAAAAGCAGCAAAGGAGCAATGGAAGTGACAGGATCATGCAAGCATAAGCAACACTGCAGACCAAATAGGAGCCAAATAGAAACTTCATGAGTGCTTGGCATTCCTCACATAAAAGTACGCCTGGGGGTCAGCTATTCCTAGAGGTTACATAAACTCTATTTAAGACAGTGTGAAACAAGTGGTGCTGTTTAAATAGCAATGGAAGGGAACCAAAGGGCAGTTTCCATTCCTCAGTTTTCCAGCAGTAATAGAAGCCTATTATTGGGAGGATGTGAAAACATAGCAAATGTGTGATTCAATTACCTTCAAGATTCTCACACTTGCGCGAACTAACCAGATCACTCTGCATCTCAGCTAAGGCGACAGATGAGTTGCAATTTGATTCAGGAATGAAAAGAAAAAAAGCCAACCATAATTCATGGAACTGCTAAGTTAGCCAGGGAAATATCTCGGATAGTATTGGACAGAATGTCATGCAAAATCTTCTGCAGTTGAATGGCCAATCATTTTCTGGTCTAGTTTCAAACTCAAGTATAAGCCAAAATCAGAGATTCAAGCTCACGAAGCTCATCTCTTAACATCCTGAATTTCTAACTGCATCCTAAACTGACATTCTGGTCTTCATTACCTTGCCTGGCAAGTCAGTGGAAAGAATTTCAGGGAGTTTAGAAGGCACTCAATTTTTTAAAAATAGATTTTTCACAGTGTGGAAACATTCAGCCGAACAAGTCCACACCAACCCACCAAACAGCATTCCACCCAGACCTAATCTCCTCCTCTACCCCTGTAACGTGTAATCTGTTAAATTTATTTCTACCTATTCTTCACTAATTTTCCTTTATGTTTGTGGCTGCCCCAAAGCAGTATTGCAGTAGCTCCTAGACATTTACATGCAATCGAAAATACTAACCATCACAAAGGAATTCCTATGAAACAATGACACAATATTTTTACATCATGGATAAAAAGACCAAGTGTTGATTGGGAGGGTGTTATTTGCACTGTGTGGTGGATGAGTGAGCATTGTTGAAGCTCCATGAGGGTTCTTCTGTCTTTAATATGCTTATCGCAAGTACAAAACGCGAGGGAGGACTTAAAAATACGGTTACAGATGTTTTAGCTCTGATTCACAACAGCAACTAGAAAATCAATTTTTACAATATTCAGTTCAACTACAACCTTTGTTTATGACTGAGCTTTTCAATCAGAATGACTTCTCATGATACAAAAACAAATTGGAGAATCTCAGCAGGTCTGACAGCATCTGTGGAGAGAAAATAGAGCCAGCATGTCTAGTCCAGGAACCCTTCTTCTAATATTCGAAATGTTAAGTGATTTCTCTTCACAGATACTGCCTGACCTGCTGAGTTTCTGAACCAAGTTCCGTTTTGTTCATTTCAGATTCCCGGCATCTGCAATTCTTTGTTTTATTTTAGGAACCTTCCATAGAAGGTCAATTAAGGTGATGAACAGCCAGGGAGCTTTGCTAGGTAAATCAAAGAGTAGATGAAATTCCACAGCATAATTATAATGGTAAATTTTAAAATAAGCTACGAAAAACTTCCAGTAAGTTATCCAAACAAGTTGGGCAGATGGATGTTTGCTTTAAAACTTTATTATTTTTTTCCTCCAGAGAAGATGAGTCATCGGTATTAATTTTTAAAATACCCAGAATATTTCAGTGTTCGACTAACACCACAAACACCAGTTCAGCTGCTGCATGCAGTAAAATGTAAGCAGGTCCCATACTACCAAAATCCAGTTGTCCACAGATTATCTTACCACAGTGATCATTACACTTTATAATGGAATACCATATGGTGCTAACAAAATTAGCAACAGTAAAAAGCCATTTGGATGAACAGACCCAGCCTTGTTGTTTAGTGGAAAAGCGCAGCAGGTCAGGCAGCATCCAAGGAGCAGGAGAATTGACGTTTCAGGCACGAGCCCTTCTTCAGGAAGGGCTTCATTCCTGAAGAAGGGCTCATGCCCGAAACGTCGATTCTCCTGCTCCTTGGATGCTGCCTGACCTGCTGCACTTTTCCAGCCACACATTTTCAGCTCTGATCTCCAGCATCTGCAGTCCTCACTTTCTCCTTGCTGTTTAGTGAACAAGCTTCCTTTTTCACCACAAATTCTCTCTTTAACCCGTTTATGCTGTCCCTTTTGATTGTTTTCCTATGAGATTTAATCCATAACTCCTCTCCATTCCACAACAGCATTATAGATTAGTCCCTAGTTCCTTGAGAGTTAAACTTATTCTCTTGGCTCTTCAACCTTTGCTTTTATAAGTTTGCTTGGCTTAATTATGTTAATTCTTTTCAATCTTAAAAATATCCATTTGGCCATCTCAAAATTTTCCTGTTTTTAATTAACTATGGATTAACCTATTCCAAGAATTTATTCTTAATTCAGGACTCCAAGAATGGAATTGTGCTTATCATCAGCTTCTCTAAACATGTATATTGCACCAAAACCAAGAAGAAAATCAAAGCTATCCTAAGAGTAAAAATCCACAAGACAGCTGCAGCCTGAGGCCTCCCCGACTCATGCAACAAATAAAAACTTTCCAATTCAATTAATGCATTCAACAGCTTCATGAATGGTTCCAGAGTTTTAATCTGAGATCCCCAACAATCCATCCATTTGCTGATCACTGTGAGAGATACTCTCTGGAATCGTCTTACATTTGATTGGCTTGACCCTGAGACCAATCTTCCAGTCAACAAGATCAAATATATTTCCTCATTGGTATCAAAATGCAAATATATCTTGATGGTGCTATTAACCAAAACCAGATACATTGCTTAATTCACATACTAATCTTTTGCTCACAATTGTTTAGCTCTGTTTATCTCATGAGTCATGTTCTACAGGCCATGATGTGGATGAGCCAGTATTGGACTGGGGTGTACAAAGTTAAGAATCACAGTCCAACAGGTTTATTTGGAAGCACTAGCTTTCGGAGCGCCGCTCCTTCGTCAGGTGGTTGTGGAGTCCAAGATCACAAGACACAGAAATTATAGCAAAAGGTTACAGTGATAGAAGTCTTTCATAGAACATAGAACAATACAGCACAGAACAGGCCCTTCGGCCCATGATATTGTGCCGAACTTCTAACCTAGATTAAGTACCCATCCATGTACCTATCCAAATGCCGCTTAAAGGTCGCCAATGATTCCGACTCTACCACTCCCACGGGCAGCGCATTCCATGCCCCCACCACTCTCTGGGTAAAGAACCCACCCCTGACATCGCCCCTATACCTTCCACCCTTCACC
>NC_057747.1:1684188-1691589 GCF_004010195.1 Chiloscyllium plagiosum
AGAGCGAGAGAGCGAGAGAGCGAGAGAGCGAGAGAGCGAGAGAGCGAGAGAGCGAGAGAGCGAGAGAGCGAGAGAGCGAGAGAGCGAGAGCGAGAGCGAGAGAGAGCGAGAGCGAGAGCGAGAGAGAGCGAGAGAGCGAGAGAGCGAGAGAGCGAGAGAGCGAGAGAGCGAGAGCGCGAGAGAGCGAGAGAGCGAGAGAGCGAGAGAGCGAGAGAGCGAGAGAGCGAGAGAGCGAGAGAGCGAGAGAGCGAGAGAGCGAGAGAGCGAGAGAGCGAGAGCACACAAGAGACAGCACGTGAATGTGCGCACGTGAGTGCATGAGTGTGTGTGTGTGTTTGCTTGTGTGAACGCTTGGTAAAGTGTGGGAGAGGGTGTGGTGGAGTATCGGCCTGTGAGAGGGTGTCTGCATAAGTGAAAGTGTGGGGTGTGTGTATGAGAGAGAGTCTGCGTACGTGTGCACATATGTAGGGTGTGTGCGCGCATGTGTGAATGTGTGCGCGTGCGTGACAGCGTGTATAGCGTAATGGGGTCACCTGTTGTTGTGACATGAACACAAGATCCTGGTTGAGGCCACCCTCATGGGGACCACACACACACTTTACCAAGCTTTCACACTCTCTCTCTCATGTGCATACACACACACTTTCAAGTCTATGGGGCAAATTTGTATCTGCAGAATTATATTTGCTCAAAAAATGCTCAATCTGCAGACAGGACAAAGTGAGGAGGATTCCTATTGAAGAGCTTATGCCTAAAACTTAGATTCTCCTACTCCTCGGATGATGCCTGTCCTGCTGTGCTTTTCCAGCACCATACTCTCAACTCAATTCGCAGGCTGTCAATACATGTAATATTTAGTAAATTCCACTTTGGAAATAGAACCAGTCTGACTCAAGATTGGGTACAGACAGACTCTGACCTCAGACCTTTAATGCAGTGTCTGAGCTGAGAAGTCACCTTTTGTTATAAAGCCTTAAGGTATAAGTATGCTCAGCAAGCTAATTTACATACTTAACAACCTGAGCTACAAATCTTCTCAAAAATTGCTAACCTTAAGTTATCACGAGAAGGTGACTTAAAAGACGTTCTGAGATTTACATATTAATGAGCTGAAACCTGCATTCTAAAAAATGAAAGGCTTAACAATCCAGGTTTGTTCACTGTAATCACTGTATGACACTAATCTTTTGTTACAAATTCTGTGTCTTATGATCTTATACTCCACAACCATCTGATAAAAGAGGAGCACTCGGAAAGCTAGTGCTTCCAAACAAACCTGTTGAGCTATAACTTGGTATTGTGCGACTCTTAACTATGTTCTAGAGGGGTCAACGTAGAATGTTGACTATCAAGAATTCCTAATCTCTTAACTTCACTCAGTTATTTCAACAAGCTATGGAATATTTATGTACCTAAATATTTATTTTCTGTCACTGTTACACCCAGCTATTTCACTCAATTCTTCATGCATTTACTAATCTCTCTCTCTTCAGCATTAACGCTCCCTCCTGGCACTCTGTCAATCACCAGGTTTGAATAAAACGGATTTAGCCATTGAATTAGAGAAAAATTTCAAAACATTCTGATGATATCAAAGTTGGAGGTGTGACAAACAGTGAGGATGATGCCAATTGAGGACCTGAATACAAAAGCAGGGAAGTTCTGTTGGACATTCATTAAGCTAAAGAATTGCATCCAGTTCTGGTTGCTAATTCAAGGAAGGACCTGATGAGGGTCAGGAGGGTTCAGAAGACACTTAAACCCAGCTAAAAAGCAACACAAAGTTGAAGCTTTTCCTAATGCACTCAGCAGGACTGGGACAAGAAACCAACTTGGAAGGAAACACTGATTTCCACAGCCCAGTAAGATTAGTTTGACTGTGGCTGACATTGAGAAGCAATCTGTCAACTGTCACATATTTCTGCTTTACTGTATGTATTATAGATGAATTATTTATTCTAGTTAATTCCTTTAGTTTAATATTGGAATGCACACAAATGCAGCTGACTACATCACTGTGGTTGGCCTGTGCACCCTAAAGATACTGAACAGAAAGGTTAATCTTCTGCTGCTTTCCAGTAAACCCTGCCAGCTGATCAATGGTCATCTGTCTCCCTTTGCTATATTCCCTTCTCACACATCACATCACCATTTCATGCCGTTCCCCAAGGTCATAGAGCACTGTGACATTCAGCAGTCAGTTTCATAGATCAATTCTGCACACTGGCAAAACACCCAGAACATGACAAATCAGCTATTACACTGAACCCTACCGCAAGAAATCAAAGTACAAAATACACAATGAAATGCACAAAATACCTCCTTGTCGTGCATAGAGGCTCCCTCCAAAGTAACCATTTAGTGGAGATGTCGCCGCAAACACAAATATGGCCGTACTTAGCATAGATCCTCTCCTGGAAAAATAGGAAAACAGAAAGAAGGTCATGCCTAAAAATTCAATAGCACTTTCATAGGTAGTTCATAGACACTCAATACAGAAACTGAGAATTTCTCTCTTGCTTGAAGCCAAAATAGTCCAGTTCTACAGAAACAAGTAGTCCAACTTACTTTAAACAGTATACCATAGGAAATCTTTGTGATTAAACTCAGCAAATCTGAATTCCTAACAGAAACATTAGTTTGTGACAAAGTAGGCAACACAAATCACATAAGATGTGAGGTCATGGCTTTAGCAAATATTAAAATGCCATGACTTGCTGCTAAGTGTATCAATGATGACACAAACCTTATTAGTTCTTTAAGAACCAAACAGGTGGATGAGGGTAAAGCAGTTGATGTGGTGTATATGGATTCCAGTAAAGCGTTTGATAAGGTTCCCCAAGGTGGGCTATTGCATAAAATACTGAGGCATGGGATTGAGGGTGATTTAGTGGTTTGGATCAGAAATTGGCTAGCTGAAAGAAGACAGAGGATGGTCGTTGATGGGAAATGTTCATCCTGGAATTCAGTTACTAATGGTGTACCACAAGGATCTGTTTTGGGGCCACTGCAGTTTGAAATTTTTATATATGACCTTGATGAGGGCGTAGAAGGATGGGTTAGTAAATTTGTGGATGACACTAAGGTTGGTGGAGTTGTGGATAGTGCTGAAGGATGTTGTGGGTTACAGAGGGTCATAGATAAGCTGCAGAGCTGGGCTGACAGGTGGAAATGGAGTTTAATGTGGAAAAGAGAGAGGTGATTCACTTTGGAAGGATTAACAGGAATAGAGAGTACTGGCTAATGGTACGATTCTTGCTAGTGTAGATGAACAGAGATCTTGGTGTCCATGTACATAGATCCCTGAAAGTTGCCACCCAGGTTGATAGGGTTGTTAAGGCAGCATACAGTGTGTTAGCTTCTACTGGTAGAATTTTGGAGCAATGTGGCCATGCAGCAGCTGTATACAACTCTGGTCCAGCTGCACTAAGAGTATTTCGTACAGTTCTGATCACCACATTATAGGAAGGATGTGGAAGCTTTGGAAAGGGTTCAGAGGAAATTTAGATTAGATTCCCTACAGTGTGGAAACAGACCCTTCGGTGGCCAATTCACCTAACCTGCACATCTTTGGACTGTGGGAGGCAACCGGAGCACCCAGAGGAAACCCACGCAGACATGGGAAGAATGTGCAAACTCCACACAGACAGTCGCCCGAGGCTGGAATTGAACCTGGGACCTTGGTGCTATGAGGCAGCAGTGCTAACCACTGAGCCACCGTGCCACCAGGATGTTGCCTGGTATGGAGGGAAGGTCTTATGAGGAAAGGCCAGGGGACTTGAGGCTGTTTCCATTAGAGAGAAGAACGTTAATTGACACATAAGATAATCAGAGGGTTTGATAGGGTGTACAGTGAGAGCCTTTCTCCTCTGATGTTGATGATTAGCATGAGGGGGCATAGCTATAAATTGAGGGCTGACAGACATCGGACAGATGTCAGAGGTAGTTTATTTATGCAGAGAGTAGAAGGGGCGTGGAATGCACTGCCTGCAACAGTAGTAGACTCACCAACTTTAAGGGCATTTAAATGGTCATTGGATAAACATATGGATAAGAATGGAACAGTGTAGGATAAATAGTCTTCAGATTGGTTGCACAGGCCAGCTCAACAGAGGGCTGAAAGGCCTATATTGCGCTGTAATGCTTTATGTCGTACCAAACATGACAAAATTAAACTAATCCCTTTTGCTTGCCCTTGGTCTATATCTCTCTATTCCTTGCTTATTCATGTACTTATCTAAAAGTCGCTTAAACACTCCTATCGTATCTGCCACCACCACCACCCCTGTCAGTGCATTCCAGACTTCTATCTCTCTCTGGGTACACATCTCCTCCTATCTCACATTTGCCCTTCTCACCTTAAATGCATGCCCCTAGTTTTGGACATTCCAACTCTGGAAAAAAGATTCTTACCATAAACCCTATCCATGCACCTTAATTTTACAGACTTCTTTCAAGTCTCCCCTCAGCCTCTGCCACTCTAGAGAAAACAACACGAGTTTTTCTAGCCTCTCATTATAGCTCATAGCCTCTAATCCAGGCAGCAACTCTTCTGCCCTCCCCAAAGCCTCAACACCTTTCATTCAGAACTGAATTAAATACTCTAAGTATAGCCTAACCAAAATCTTATAAAGCTGCAACATGACATCCTGACTCCTGTACTCAATTCCCTGAACAATTACGGCAAGCTTGACATATGTCTTCTTTATTACCCTGTCTACTTTTGTGGCCACTTTCAGGGGGGTATGGACTTGAACCCAAGATTCGTTTGCACTTCAATGCTGTTCAGGGTTCTGCTATTAACTGTATGTTTTCCTTAATGTGTGACAAAGTTGCTCCTTTAACAAGGTTATGCAGTCCTTGGCTTCTTTTTTTGAGAGGTCGTAAACGACGCAGACTCTGAAAGGTCTGGAGGTGGAGGGTTTTAGGGCCAAGTTGATAATACCTAACAGAGCCTGCCTCAGGCAGAAGGCTTTCAAGTTTATAAAAAACACATGCACAACAAAAGGGGTGTGGCCTGTTCTCCCAGCTCAGCTTTTCTCTTCTTTGCTTTTTAGCAGTACAGGTATTCCCCCGCTTTTCGCAAGTTTGCTTTATGCCATTTCGCTTTTACGAAAGACCCACATTAGTCCTTGGTTTCGCTAACCAAAAGAAATCTAAAGAGTATTTTCGCTTTTACGAAGAAAGACAAGAAGTGAAAACGGTGTTCAGCATTTGTTTTGCAGCGAACCATTATAGAGGCAGCGCGCACCCTGAGCAGTGAGAGTGGCGCTGCCAAGCTCCTTTTCCAGAATTGTTAATATAGATGACCCTCTTCCTCGCTCTCCAACATCCCAGTCTCCTGTATGTCTCACCAACAACAACTCAGCTTAACATACCATCACCACCACTTCTTAGCCTTCAGAGTGCTCGCTGTCTTCCCGATTCTGGTCAGTGAAACAGCATTGTACATACATTATTTCTACTTAATATAGTCTGTGTATTTATCATACCATTCCTGCTTTTAACGTATGTTTGTGTTATTTGGTAGGTTAGTTTTTGGGTCTGGGAACGCTCAAAATGTTTTCCCATATAAATTAATGGTAATTGCTTCTTCGCTGTACACTATTTTGGCTTACGAAAGGTTTCATAGGAACGCTTTACTTTCAGATAGCAGGGGTTACCTGTTGTGTGTAGAAATGCTGCTAGATCCACAGAAGCAGGTCCAAGCTGGTACTCTCTCTCTGACTTCTTTCCTGTAAGAACTTGTGTTTGTTTTACCTTTTATGCCAAAGGGTGTTTATGGGGATTGTTGCAAGTAGTTGGAACAGCATCATTAAATTTAGATAGTCTGCTGGGTTTTCGGATAGGATAAATTATTTGGCATTCTGGATTTCTGTTTTGTGTTTCATTCAGTAATCCTGTAAATAAATTCTGTTTTTTTTAAAAAAAAAGTGGCTTGACCAGCTGATTCTGTCCTGGAATATCCACTTTACACCTGCTTAAAACAACCAGTAAAGTTAGGGTCTGGGCTACCTTCTTGAAATGTTTTGAGGGATCTGACCGGGTCTGTAACAAATGCTTGATCTCCCAAAGTGCAGCACCTCAACATACCCAGATTAAACTCCATCTGCCAGTTCTCTGGCCGTATCTGCAACTGATCTATATCCCACTGTATCCTTTAACAACCTTCCAGACTGTCCACAACTCTAACAATTATTGTATCGTCTGCAAATTTACTAATCCACCCATCTGCACTTTGTCATATATATAAACGACTTGGATCAAACAGCAACGGTCCCAGCACAGATCCCTATGGAACATGTTAAGCAGGTGGCCTTAAGTGCAACCTTAAAGACAGTCTGAAAACTGTGTCTCAGTTACTTCCACAGTTGAAATTTTTTAAAAATTTAGTTTCTCCATATCTTTCTGATGATACTAGGAACACCTCACTCAAGAGAATATTTCTCACCTGAAAAGGCTTAGAATGAGTGTTGCAGGTTGGTGAGGTACACGTGCTATTACAACTAAGCCGGATCACATTCTCACCTAATGTGCTTGTTTGAAAGTGTGCGCTTATGCAGATAGTAGATAGTAATCAAGGACAGTAATCCTGGCCAAAATTTTAGTTCTCCAAGCCAGAGAACTGATGCTATTTGATACAACCTGAAGATTGATCGGAATACAAGGTTCAGTTGTATTCATATGTGCTAATGTTGCCCTCTGTTGGAGGATACCAGTAGCAATATTGGAGAACAAATAGCCTCTAATATTGTTCCTGAGAAACTTGTTAAAAATGCAGCTTGACACCAGGAAAGTGAAATTACATCTCACCAGCTTTCATGTCCACACAAAAGTGAGGTGGGAGGTAGAGTGTGGAAGTTTGCACAAAAACGTCAGAGGCAAAATTGTGAAAGCTGACAGTGTGTAACAACAGAGCAGACAATTCAGACACTCGAACCTGCTCCATCAGTTAATACCATCACGGTAAATCTCACTTGGCCTCAATTCCATTTTCTTGCTCACTCTCATTAACCCTTCAACCCGTCACCAATTTAAAAATCTATAATCTCTTTAAATCTACTCAATGTCCCAGCAACCATCATGGGCTCAACATTTTGAGAGAAGTAATTTCTCCTCACATTTGTTTAAAAACTGCCACCCCTTATCCTAAAACTATGATCTCTTGTTCTAAACTGCCTCATAACAGGAAACAGCTGGAAATGTGTTGCTGGAAAAGCGCAGCAAGTCAGGCAGCATCCAGGGAACAGGAGAATCGACGTTTCGGGCATAAGCCCTTCTTCAGGCTTATGCCCGAAAAGTCGATTGTCCTGTTCCCTGGATGCTGCCTGACCTGCTGCGCTTTTCCAGCAACACATTTCCAGCTCTGATCTCCAGCATCTGCAGACCTCACTTTCTCCA
>NC_057747.1:1693459-1705936 GCF_004010195.1 Chiloscyllium plagiosum
AAACCCTTCCTATTCATATACCCATCCAGATACTTTTTAAATATTGCAATTGTACCAGCCTCCACCACTTCCTCTGGCAGTTAATTCCATACACACACTACCCTCTGTGTGAAAACATTGCCCCTTAGCTCTCTTTCATATCTTTCCCCTCTCACCCTAAACTGTGCCCTCTAGTTCTGGACTCCCCCACCCCAGGGAAATAACTATCTATTCATCCTATCCATTCCGCTCATGATTTTATAAGCCTCTGTGAGGTCACCCCTCAGCTTTTGACGCTCCAGGGAAACAGTCCCAGCCTATTCAGCCTTTCCCTATAGCTCAAATTATCCAACCCTGGCAACATCCTTGAAAACCTTTTCTGAAGTAAAGAACTTCCTCACATCAGCCCTAAATCCTTTTATTTAATCTGAAGTTTTATATAAAAAAAGTCATACATTGCTAGTGGTCCATCCTTAATTGCCCCAGGGAAAGTGATAGTTGTGAATTTCCTTTTTGAAATGCTGCAGCCCATCTTGCGTAGGCAGACCTTTAGTACTGTGAGAGAACCCCAATACTTTGAATCGGAAATAAAGGTAGTGAAAAATGCCCAAATGAGGCTCAGTGGAAAGTTTTCAAGCGCTGATGGCATTCCCACATGACTTTGACCCAAATAATTGGTTTGGAAGGTGCTGTTGAAGGAAGCTTGGTGAGTTGTAGCAGTGTAATTTATAAATGGCACACACTGCTGTGTCAAAAATGGAAGTAGTAAACAAAGATGAGGGATCAGTGCCAATCAAGTGAACTGCTTTGTGATGAACAATTAAGCTTGAGTGTTGCTGGAGTTGTGGTCATCCATGCAAGTGGAGAATCAGACTCCCTACTTGTGTAAGGTAGGTAGCATTTAGGAAGTCAGGTGGTGAAGTATTTGACGCAGTTTCCAGTTTTTCACCTTCTCTCGTAGCCACAGTATTTATATTGTTAGTCCAGTTTAGTTTCTGGTTAATGGCAAATCCAGAGATGTCAACAGTGGAGGATTCAATGAAGGTTAAGTCATTTAATGCCCACTGAAGAAGGTTGCTTTTGGCAGTAATACTACTTGCACAGAAAGTGAGGTGCATAGGTCATTTCAATTCAAAGACAAATGGGTGAAAGTATCAGATTTCTGCTAACACAAAAGAACATAGCAGCTTAAAACTGAATCAAGGGGCATGCAGAAAACTATACAAAATTTCTTCAGGCTATGGTTATTTAAATTTTCAGTCTGCTCATCTTTGCACATTGGGTTTGTTACTGTTGTGCTCAAATGTATGTACATTCTCTGAGTGGGGGATGAAATTGAACATAAAATTAAGGACGTTATATTTCAGTCTTGCATGGCACTGGTGAGTCTACATCTCAAATATGCTGTGAAGGAAGATGTATGTGCATTTGAGGCAGTTCAGAGGTAATGTCATTTATGCAATTGATACTCCAAATGAGCAGCTGCCTTACGAAGTAAGGTCGAATAGATTGTCACTTTTTCACTGGAGTTTAGAAGAGTAAACGGTGATTTCACATTGAAGTATACAAAACCCTGAAGGGTCTTGATAAAGTAGACATGGAAAGAATGTTGCATCTTGTGAGTGCAGAACTAAGAGACATTTTAAAAATTAGGGTTTGCCCCTTTAGGACAGAGATGAAGAGATTTTTTTTCCCTAATGTTGTCGAACTTTGGAACTCTATCACAGAAGACAGTATCACTGAGATCATTTAATTTTTTAAGGTAGCTCTAGATAGATTCTCGTCAGGCAGGCAATCAAAAGTTATTGAGAATAGGTAAGAACGTGGAACTCAAAACAAAAACAGACCAGCCATGATCCTGGTGGAGGCGGCTCACAGAGCTAAATGGCCAACTTTTGCTTACAATTTGTTTGTACGATGGGTCAGTGAGGAGCAAAAGCTCATTTTCCCACACCAACTTAGAATGGGTCCTAAAACAGTAGCCTGGGAAAGTTCATTGCTTAGAAGTCCTTACCGGAGAGGTAATATATCACACAAGACAATATAATCACCTACTCAGCCAGAAGAAGAAAGCGATAAAGCCACTCAGCATCTTAAAAAATGAACTTATCCCCTCCGAGCTGCCACATTTTTCATATCGGAGGAAACGCTACACACTTTCAAAAATACTAATAATTAAAACAACAAATGAGATACATACTTACTCTGTGTATAGGTCTTCAACCATTGCCACAACAATAACAATGAAGGACACAAAGAATATCTGGCAACCAGATCCTATCAGTGATGAAAATATTAGCGGATGGCTAGATGGTCTGAATACATCACCATGAACTTGTTTCCAGCCATACTCATCTCCCAGGTCTCTGTCCTATAAAATATAATTTCACAATGGATTAGATCTCTATCTCAATAAGCTGGGCAAAAGTAAAAGTATTATGAGAAACATTAAAGATCCAATATCAAAACTGGAGAGCGGTGTGAGCCATTTTCAAGATTACTTTGTAAAGACTTACAGTATGACTTGTTTGTGTTTGTCCCTCCTACAGTACTACAGCTTAAATGGCCTTTTTGATGTAAACCATAAAGCCTTTTCTTTGATATAGATTACATCTAAATACTGCAGCAGTAAATAGGATTTGACCAGCCACAATAAGAACATTTTGATCTTCAAGATAGTAATAATTCGAAGTGCGAAACTGGGATACCATAAATGCTGCAATTTAAGTAAGTGCTTAAGAGTATTTGAATTTTATACTAATCCAAAAAAAAACCACAGTAGCATCTCCCAGGCACTAGATTCTCAGCTGAAGTAAGAAAAGGACAAAATAAAACATACAATAAACAGCAACTGTATGATATCCTCATTCACTCCAAAGAAAATGCCAAGTGCAAGTTAGCCAATCAAAAACAACCAGAGTTATCATTTTAACATTACGCACATCTAGCTATTTAACCTTCACTAGAAGTGCAAAACAGATTTACAGATGGATTATAATCATTGCTACATTTCCCCAGATCTTACAACCAGTTTAGAATTTAGTGTTATGTTGGCATGATGTGCAACTGCACATCTGGAGATGGGTTTGGCAGCCATTAACTCTAAGACAGGCAGAAAGCTGGAAGAACACGTGGAAGAACACAAGAGACCCGGGTTCAATTCCCACCTCAGGCGGCTGACTGTGGAGTTTGCACATTCTCCCCGTGTCTCCGGTTTCCTCCACAGTCCAAAACGTGCAGGTTAGGTGAATTGGCCATGCTAAATTGCCCGTAGTATTAGGTACAGGGGTAATTGTAGGGGAATGGGTCTGGGTGGGTGCACTTCGGCGGGTCGGTGTGGACTTGTTGGGCCGAAGGGCCTGTTTTCTAATCTAAGTATTCTAATCTAATCTAAACACTGAGCCAGGCAGCACCAAATGGTGGAGAAGTCAACATTTTGAGTGTAACCCTTCTTCAAAACTGGAGATGGGTGTAGGGGTTGGGGGCAGGGAAGAAGAGACAGGGATAGGTGACCTGTTTGGTCAGTGAGAGGAAGGAATCCAGTAGGTGGATGGAAGGAGAGAAAGGGAGGGACAGGGTCTGTGAAGGGAGTCAGGAGATGGGAAGGGAGGTTATCTGAAATTGGAGAACTCAATGTTGAGGCTTCCGGGTTGTGCCTGCCCAGGCGGCAGATGAGGTGTTGTTCATCCAATTCGCAATTTCGTTCATTGTGGCAATGGAGGAGGCCAAGGATGGTCATGTCAGAAAGGGAGTGAAAAGTGGAATTACAATGGGCGGTGACTGGGAAGTCCAGTCAACCCCTGTGGGTTCGTCTGAGATGCTCAGCAAACCGTTCCCTAAGTTTACATTTGGTCTCCCCAATGTAGAGAAGACTACAATGGGAGCACCTGGTACAGGAAACTAGGTTGGAAGAGAGGCAGGTGAACCTGTCTCACCTAACTGTGTACCATCCCCCTCACCTCCATTCAGTGCCCCAAACAGTCCTTCCAGGTGCAGGTGGTGCAGTAAAGTTAGACACCACCTCATCTTCCACCTGGGCAGCCTACAGCCCGGAGGGCTCAACACTGAGTTCTCCAATTTCAAATAACCTCCCCTCCCATCCCCCAATTCCCTCCCCAGCTCCTCCCCCTCCCTACCACTCCTCCCAGACACATACCAGATTCATCTTCCCTCTGCCTGTCTGCATCTATCCCCATTTCATCACCTGCCCCTGCCATCCCCTTTATCTGCAGCTCCCCCTATATCTACCTCCAGTCCTGAAGAAAGGTTAAATCAGAAACTTCTGCACCTGCTAATGCTGCCTGGCTTGCTGTGTTGTTCCCCCTGCCTACCTTGGATTTCAACATCTGCGTTTTTTTTGTCATTAACTATTAGACATCAAAGTTCAATATCTATTCGGCAAGCATTGGCTGGCATGTACTATGGCTGAAGGCCTCAAGCAGCTCTATGCTGACAACACAATGCAAAATCATTCTGAAAGATAAAAAAATGTTCTTGGGATGCAGGCATTTATTACCAGGTTCTTTAAAAGTTCTTGAGAAGACAGTGAACTACTGCAGTCCATATGGTACACCTAAAATGCTGTTGTGGAGTGAGTTCTAAAAATTTGACCCAGCAACATTATGAAGCACAGTAACGTACTTTCTTGTTCAAATGTATGTGGACCAGAGGGAAACATGGCTAATATTTCTCTGCACCTGCTGTGCATGGCCTTTTGGGCAGTACAGTTTGTGGGCTCCAAGTGTATTGTGAAAAAAATTGACAATTTGTCTCATGCATTTTTTTTGTAAATATATTTATTAGCAAATTTTTTAACTTTACAAACATATAAAATTATTGAAAATACAATAACAAATATCAGTATAATAAAAAAAAACAAGTTACAATACAACTACTGTCTACTTAACCTACCCTATGATACCAAACAAACCCCAACACTGTGCAAAGCAACACCAAAGCAAAAAAATCCACAAAATACAAAACCGCTATGCTCGGCGCAAAGCTCCCAAACAAAGGAATGGGAGCATTGTATATATACCTGTATTAACTCAGGAGATCCCCTCCAGGGCCCAGGGCTTGACAAATCTAACCATCCTGGTTAAACAAATGCCCTAGTTAAGATAACTGACAAATCTATATCCAAATAACTCAAGTAGGGCTGCCATGTCTTATAAAAATAGCCTGTTGTGTGGTGCACCATGTTTGTAAAAAATGTCCAAGGGAATGTGCTCCATAATTAATTTCTGCCAGCCCAGCAAACCCAGCGGGTTCTCAGACACCTGATTCATCAGAATATTCTTCCATGCACAGCATACAAAAATATTAAATAGTTTCTTCCCATGCCCATCTGAAGATAGTAAATTTGATAGACCCAAGAGGAGAGATATCGGGTCTACTTTGACTTCAGTTCTTAATACCCTCCCTATCTCTCCCGCCACAGCGCTCCAATAAACACTGAGCCTGTGGCATGTCCAGAAGCAATGGGTAAGAGTACCTACACTTATTTACATTTGGGGCAGACTGAAGATGCCCCCTTTTTTAAACTTCGCCAGATGGTTTGGTGCCAGATGAGCCCTGTGCAGAACTTTTAACTGCGTAGCGCATGTCCTATTACAGATTGAGATCTTTCGAGTATTCTCCCATGTTTCAGAAGAGATCTCCACTCCTAGCTCTTGCTCACAGACCTCACATAACCGGTTAATATCCTGCCAGGCCCTGCCACCCAGCAGGCGATAGAGGGTACTAACCGAAAGGATGCTTGTGGAACATAGCAACAACCTCTCTTCTTCTGGATGAATTTCCTAACCTGAAAAAATCGGAAAAGATCTCTGCAAACCCGTATTTGCGGCTCAGTTGCTCAAAAGACATCATTACCTCCCCCTCAAACAAGTCTCCCAAACTAGAAACTCCTCTTGCTGCCCATAGTTTGAACCCTGAGTCCATCATCCCTGGTCGGAACCCTGGCATGCCAACTATAGGTGTAAGTGGTGAAGTCTTGGATAAACAACCCTCATTCTGACGCATTGCCCTCCATGCCTTGACCAAACTAATGACAATGGGGTTCCGGCAGTGGTCCATAACTGTCCTCATCTTACCCATGAATAACAGGTTAATAAGAGGGCACTTTGCCTGGAAGGCCTCGATATCCAGCCATATTGAGTTTGGATTGTTACCTACCCAATCGCAGACAAAGGACATCAGGGAACTCAACTGATACCTCCTGATGTCTGGGAAATCAACTCCTCCCCCTCCATGAGGCAACTGCAATTTAGTAAGTTTGATGAGGGGCCACCCACGATGCCAGACAAAGGAACCAAACCACCCCATAAGCTTCCGCAGCGTTGACCTGGAAACATTATAGAGAGCATACGCATGGGATAAAGCAAACGAGGAAGAAAATTCATCTTAATGAGAGATATACAGCCCAGCCATGAAACTGGAAGAGCCTCCCATCTCTGGAGATCTCGCCGAATATTGTCGAGCAAGTGGGCAAAGTTAGCCTGAAACAACAGATCAAACTTGGGGGTAATAAAAATGCCTAGGTATCAGAACCCTGCCCGTGACCACTTAAAAGGGAACTCAGGGCCACCTTCAACTTCTGGCACATCCTGAAGGTTCCCCAAAGGCATAGACTCCCATTTTGCAAAGTTAATCTTATATCCTGAAATAGCACCAAATGAATTGATACATTGTATCAAATGGGGGATGGAGGTCATCGGGTTCGATAAAAACAGAAGGACATCATCCGCATACAGTGTAATCTTGTGTGCCCTCGATCCCACTGCCAGAGCGGTTATGTGGATGTTCTGATGAATGGCCTCTGCCAGCAGCTCTATCACCAACACAAACAACAAAGGTGAGAGGGGGCAGCCTTGTAGACTACCCCAATCCTAAAATTCCCACACTTCACCTAGCTGGTGATGACCAGAGGGCGGCAACATAAAACCTCCACCCACCCCAAACTGTTCTAAGACATAAAAAAGATATGGCCATTCCACCCGGTCAAATGCTTTCCCTGCATCTAAGGGAATCACCAACCCCTGAATCGATCATTGCTGACAAACTTGGACCATATTCAGCAACCTTCTAATATTATTAGAGGACCTACAGCCCCTTATAAAGCCTGTCTGGTCCTCTTTAATAATATGGGGCAACACACTTTCCAATCTCAGCACCAGGATCTTGGACAGAATCTTGAAATCTGAATATAGTAGAAAGATGGGCCTGTATGAGGCACAATCCTCAGGAACCTTCCCCTTCTTAAGAATTAAGGAAATATTAGCTTCTCTCAAAGATGGTGGGAGGCACTCACGCATATAGGAGTGATTGTACATCTCCAACATCAGCCCTGACAGAATCCCTATAAACTCTTTATAAAACTCACCCAGAAGACCATTAGGGCCAGGCGCTTTCCCACTCTGAAGTTGCCCAGCTGCCTCCTGTATTTCCTGAACTGCCAAAGGGGCATGAAGGAGAGAGGCCTGTTCCCCTGGAGGTCCAAGTTCTTAAAAAAGTCACCATTTTAGCTCTCTTGTCCTTGCAACCTTCAGACCGATACAATTCAGACTAAAAGCTCTGAAAAGCCTCATTAATCTTTTTAGCATCATATGTATGGACCCCGGCGCTGTCTTTGATTGCAGTAATGGATTGGGGAGCATGCTTTTTCCTAGTCAGATACGCTAAATATTTCCCTGGCCTATCCCCATATTCGAAAAGCCTTTGTCTAGCAAAAGCAAATTCTTTCTTTGTATTTTGTGTCAGTATTGAATTCAAGGCAGCCCAGAGGGCTGTGATCCGTTGTAGCTTAGTCACCGAAGGCCGCGTAAAATGTGCCGCCTCAGCAGCTTTCAACCGCGTCTCAAGTAGATGCTGCTGTTTCCCCTTCTGTCGTTTCCGGCTAGCCGAATAGGAAATAGCTAATCCCCTAGCAAAGGTCTCAGCAATCTCCCATAGCCTAGACGGACTACTTGCCGTGCCTGAGTTGATAGTCAAGAATTCCTGAAACTCCTTCAAAACTTATTCCACAAATTTGGAATCCTTAAGGAGAAAAGGGTTTGCGGCACTGGCGTTTGGACCTAGCCCTTCACTCTTGGCCTTAACCTCCAAATATACTGCCAAGTGATCAGAGACAGCTTAATTCCTAATTTTACAACCCATAATCAAATCCAGAAGGGTTGAGGGAGCCAGAAAGAGGTCAATCCTCATGTGACATTTATGTGGGTTTGAAAAAAAGGTGAAGTCCCTGACAGTAGTGTGAAGTCATCTCCAAATATCCACCAGCCCCAACTCCTCGCATAAGCCAACCACCTGCTTGGCCTGCGAAGAAATAGTTGGGAACCCGCAAGGCATCCTGTCCACTGTCAGATCCAAAAGACAATTAAAATCCCCCTATAATCCCCCCTAAAAGCACTCAACTTAGAGAAAGCACTAATCAAAAATTTGAAGGGATGAGCCGGAGGACGTAGACATTTAAAATTCCATATTCCTCCCCATATATCAAGGCTTTAAGTATCACAAACCGTCCCTGCTCATCTTTCATCTGCTCTAATGTGAACGGAAGATTTTTCTGGATAAGTATCGCCACTCCCCTACTTTTCGTAATAAAGGATGAAAAGAATACTCTGTTATAACCCTTCTGTTGTAACTTCAGCTGTTCCCCATCAAGATGGGTTTCCTGCAACAAAGCAATTTCAACCCTTTCCCTCAAGGCTAGAAAGCACTTTTTTCTTTTTAACAGGTGAATGACTTCCCTTAATGTTGCAGGTGCACTAATAAGACACTAGCCATATCCCCTTTCAGAGACTCTTGAACACCTCAGAGGGAGAACCCGGCTTACAAAGCGCAGAGCATAAGTAAATAAAGACTCAGAGTCGAAGAACTATATATACAAAAACTACTCTATCATAACTATAAACAACTATTACTACCCAAAAAAAACTATAAAACCTTGAATGGAAGACTCTTCCCCCTGCCCATAGGGGGCACTCACCCTACCAATCCCCTCCTTCACAGCTCCTTCAAACCCAGACTGTGCACTAGCCTTAGGCCAGAAAAAAAAACAAGACGACGATCCTTAAATCAACAGAAAAAAGACAAAGTCAGGATGAGCACTCCACCCATCCCTGGCTTCATGTCACCCCTACTTGTGACTAAAAGAGAAACAGAACAAACAAAAGGGGGAAAGACAAGAAAGGACATCCACAAAATTTCCCATCAGAAAATCCAGTTATTAAAAAAAAAGAAAACATGGGGAAAGATAGAAAAAACAAGCATTAATCATATTCTTCAAGCCAATCCATCTATTTTAAAGCGTCCACAAAGGTTTTAGCTTTATCCGCTGAGTCAATGTATAAACTGAGTCCTCGTGGCAGAAACGAAGCACTGCAGGGTATCTCATGGAGTACTGGATGCCCAGGTTCCTCAGCCTCTTTTTAACTTCATCGAAGGACTTCCCCTTTCAAATTACAGTTGCTGAGAAATCCTGGAAAAACATGATTTTTGACCCCTTGTACAGCAGTGCCTGCGGATCTTTTCCCGAGGGATCTGGAAGCTTCTATGACTTTTTGCTTGTCCTTATATGAGTGGAAGTGCACTAGGACCAAGTGGGGCGCTGCACTGGGCCTGACCTGTGCAGTGTAACCTGATAAGCCCTTTCAATCTGCAGCTTATGAAAGCCCAAATCTTCAGCAGCCAGCTTCCAAAGAAGCTGACTGGCTGCTCATCTTCAGGGAGCTCGGCAATTCGGAGATTTATCCTCCGACCTCGTTTTTCAAGGTCATCGATATGGGCTCGCAAGGCCTGCACCTCTCGCTCCAAAACCTGGATCTGACTGGATGATGACTCCATCGTAGTTTCCGAGGCCTTAGTTCGACCCTCAACCTCCTCCAGCCTCTCCCCGAGGCCCTGGACCTCCTGCTCATGCTTCTGCAGCATGGATGCAATAGGTTGGACCTGGGCACGAATCTCCCCATGTATCTCCTCAATCGCAGCCCCAACTTTCAAGGTATGTCTCTCCATCGCCGCAGCCAATTCCTGAGTCTATCAGGTCCCCGGGGGTTGCTGCAGTCTCTGGTGTGGTGGGTACTCAGGGGAGTGTCCTCCCTGCTGCTGTTTGCTCGCTCCTTTTCTCTTTGGCATCCTTCCCATTCCCAAATATTAACAAATATGTGTTCTGTAACGTTTTAAACTAATAATTCCACCACATAAGTTGGCTAGGGATGGCAAAAAACACCAGTATGCCTTGGCCGTTAGGCAGAACTGTCAATAGTTGTTCTACAGAATCGCTGCCATCTTGCCGAGTCTGTCTCATGCATCTTATAGATGGTAATCAGTGCACTGAATGTGATGGATGAGGTTATAATCAGGTAGAATGCGTTGTCCCAGATGGCATTTGAATGCTGCTTTTGGAGTGACATATACCCATCTAAATGGAGATATTCCACCAGACTCTGTAGCTGGTAGGCAGGCTTTAAGGTCTGGAGTCAAGCACTCAGTCATGTAGTATGGGAACAATCCCAAATTAAATAAGTCCTATCTGCCAGCTCCTGACCTGTATCCCTCCAAACCTTCCATATTCACATCCTCACCCAAATCCACCACTTCCTCAGGAAGTTCACTCCTTACATGAACCACTCAGTGTTAAAAGAAATTACCTTTATGTTTTTAAATCTTTCTCACCTCACCTTAAAATTGTGTTCCCTAGTCTTGAAATACCCCCATCCTCGTGGAAATATAACTGCCACCAACTCTATCCATATCCCTCATTATTTTATAAATGGCTGTAAGGTTGCATCCCAACCTCCTACACTCCAGTGGAAAAAAATCCCAGCTTCTCCAGCCTTCCATTATAACTCAGGCCTTCTATATCTGGCAACATCCTGGTAACTCTCTTCTGAATCCTCTCCAGCTGAACAATATCCTTCCTATAACTGGATACAGTATTCCAGAAGAGGCCTCACCAATATCTTGTACCACCTCAACATAACTTCCCAATTCCGACACTCAAGGGACTGAGCAAGCGTGCCAAACATCTTTTTAACTACCCTGCTTATATGTGATGCAAACTTCAACGAATTATGTACCTGAACCCTTAGGTTCCTCTGTTCTACAACACTACCCAACACTGTACCCTTAGTTGTATAATCCTTACTCGTTTGTTGTACTAAAATGCAATACCTCGCATTTATCTAGTTTGAACTCCAATGCCATTTTTTAGCCCATTGACCCATTTCATTAAGCTCTCTTTCCAAGATTAGCATCAGATTTTGGGACATGGGTTGATTTGGATTTACCTCTAATTTTGTTCATGTGATGTAGCTGAGCAGTTTGCCAAAGATGAGACTACATCTTCATAACTATTGATTGGTGGTCACTCTCACTGGTACTGTGATAGACAAGATGCTTCTGCTATAGGTAAACTGTTAAAGGCAAAACTAAGTGGGTTTTCCCCACACGTCAGTTTTCTCACCAACCTGAAACAAGGCTCAATTTGGTAGATATGCCAAATTTAGGACCTGGCCAGCATGGTCACAAAGTGCTACTAAACTACCCTTGATGATCTGCATTGAAGCATCCCAACATTCTTGCTCTTGCTATTCTCAGTACTACTTCTAGCCAGTGTTCACATGCAAGAGTGCTCAGTTATTAACTAAGAAAGAAGAGGTAGGTGGCAAGCAGATTTCCTTGCTTATGCTCGATGTGATATATGAGATCTGATGTCTATGTTAGAACTCAAAGTTTGCATAAAGATTTGCAGCTCGAGTGCTGGTTACAGTGATTGTGGGTATGTGGGTTGTGGATACTCCCACAACTTCATCTGCAGGTATGAGCAGACAAACAACGCGACAAGGACCTGCCACGACCCAACACACTCGCCACACTACCTGATATCAAAAATGTCTCAGAACTAACAGCTAGACTTCAACTACTCGGATTCATGACAGCACATAAACCAACAGCCATGCTCAGACAACAGCTCACCAAAACAAAAGACCCTATACCCATCATGTACAAGACTAATCTAATTTACAAGATTCCATGCAAAGACTGTACACGACACCACATAAGACAAACTGGCATAGAACTAGCCATCTGCATCCACGAACACCAACTAGTGACTAAACACCATGACCAGCTGTCCCTAGTAGCTATACAAACAGGTGACAAGGACCATAAATTCGAATGGGACATCACAACAATAATAGAACAAGCTAAACAGAGTACAGCCAGAGAATTTTAGAAGCATGGCACTCATCAATCAAACACATAGACCTAGACCCAATTTACTGGCCAGTACAACGAATTACTGGAACCGACAAACGGAAGCAGCAGGAATGGATACAAATAAATTCCAGAAGAGACAGTCCAACAGCACTTCACAGGAGGCCCGAAAGCACTGAAGATGTTACCGAGACAAGGGACGAAACGTTTGCAAGTCAACCGTGGGCGGCACGGTGGCACAGTGGTTAGCACTGCTGCCTCACAGCGCCAGAGACCCGG
>NC_057747.1:1705960-1747214 GCF_004010195.1 Chiloscyllium plagiosum
GGTCAGGTGAATTGGCCATATTAAATTGCCTGTAGTGTTAGGTAAGGGGTAAATATAGGGGTATGGGTGGGTTTCGCTTCGGCGGGTCGGTGTGGACTTGTTGGTCTGAAGGGCCTGTTTCCACACTGTAATCTAATCTAATCTAAACTTCCTAGTTCGGCGAACATACCCACAACCACAGCACTGTTGGGAATTCCTCAGAACACGCGCTCTCTCTCTCTCTCTGGCAGGCTGTTTAGGAGTGCAGTGGGTTGGGTAGTAGTGAAGAGTGGATGCGTGCAGTGAAGTAGAAAGTTATCCAAATTAACCCAGAGAAGGAAACGTCCACAATTCTGGTCTCCCTGCTATAAGAAAGACGAGGGCAGCACGTTGACTCAGTGATTAATACCGCTGCTTCTCAGTGCCTGGGACCTCTATCTGATTCTACCCTTGGGCGACCACCTGCGTCGAGTTTGCACAATTCTCCCTGTGTCTGCGTGAGTTTCCTCCCACAGTCCAAAGCTGTGCAGCTTAGGTGGACTGGCCATGCTCAATTGCCCATAGCATCCAGGGATGGGTGGACGAGCCATGAGAAATGCAGGGTTACAGGGACTAGGTAGGGAGGTGGGATGCTCTTCTGAGGGTTGATGTGGACTCAACAGGCCAAAGGACTTGCTTCCACAGTGTAAGTATTCTATGGTTTCTATGAAACATGAAAGGATTCAGAAAAGCTTTACAAGGATATTGCTAGGAATGGAGGGACTGAGCTATAGAAAGGGGCTGAATAGGGTGGGACTTGTTTCTCTGAAGTGCCAGAGACTAAGAATGATCTAAAAGAGGTTTATGCAATCAGGAGGGGCATGATAGTCAAGGTCTTTTACCCAGGGTACAGGAGTCTAAAACTGGAAGGCAGAGGTTTATGGTGAGAGAGGAAAGATTTAAAAGGAACCTGAGGGGCAACTTTTTCACACAGAAGATGGTGTGTGCGTATGGAACAAGTTGCCCAGAGGTGGAGGCAGGTATAATTAGAACATATTGTGATGATACTGCTACTTTAATAAGGCATCCTTGGCATTTTTGTTTCCAGAGAGGTCATAAAAGACACAGTCTGTTTGAAGGGTTTTAGGGCAAATTTGATTGTAGCTAAGAGATACTGCCCCAGGCTTTAAAGTTTTAAAAACTCACTTGCACAATGAACGGGGAGTGGCCAGTTCTCCCAACTCAGCTTTTCTCTGATTTGGTTTGGTTTTTGGCATTCTGGCTACTCACTGAAAGCAGTCAGGCAGTCTTAAAGCTGCTGGACCCAAAGAAACAGGTCAGTACTGACCCTCCTCTCTCTCTGACATCTCTCCTGTAAGACCATGTGTTTAATTTTACCTTTAGCACCAAGTGGTGTTTATGGGGATTGTTGCAAGTATTTAGAAGAGCATCATTAAGTCTGCATAATCTGTTGAGTTTCTGGATAGGTTAAGTTATTCTGTATTCTGTTCTCTTTGTGTTTCATTTGGTAATCCAGTAAATAAACTGTTTTGTTTAAAAACAAGTGGCTTGACCAGCTCCAACCACCAGAATATGTGTAACACCTGCAAAAAACAAAGTTAGGATCTGCGCTACTTTGTTGAAATGTTTTGAGGGGGTCTGGCCTGGTACATAACAATAAAGCAGCATCTGGACAGGTACACGAATAGGAAGGGTTTAGAGGGATATTGGTGAAATGCTAACAAATGAGTCTAGATCAGTCGAGATTGGTGCAGATAAATTGGACCTAAGAATTGGTTTCCATGCTGTGTAACTAAGGCTTTATTCGCTTCTGACTATCATTGCGCTGTCAACCCTCATGCTTCAGTTTCCAATGAACAAGGCATATGCATTAATGGTGAGTGGAAGAGTGTGGGACACTGGCAGGAAAGGTGCGATCCTGAGACCATGACAATATCAGATTGCTATTCAACTACCCTCTGGGATGACAAGTCCACTGATCTTAATCAGGGGAACTACACAGTGTTGTTGGGTTGGGTGTACTGGGATCAAATACAAGAGGGTCATTATAGTTTTATTCATATCAGGCTTTTCTGTAGTTCTTTGACAAAACTGGAGGCTTATTAGACTACTGTACTTCAGAGGATAGTTCAAGTCAACAGCCTGCAATAGCAGATAGATCACACAAGGATAAGAATGCAAATTTCCTAACCTAAGGAACATTATTGTAAAACCTATCTGATTCACTAATGTAGAAATATCACAGCCACTCTCACAAAACCAGCTGTTGAATTCCAGAATTTTGAAAACAGGAAACATAACCAGGTAATAATCTCATTGTTTTAGAGTACTTCAGAATCCTACTCAAACATTTGGGTTCAACAAGGATGTTCAGGTTAGGTGGATTAGCACTGATAAATTGTCCATAGTCCCCTGGGATATACAGGCTAGGTGGATTACCCATGGGAAATGCAGGGTTACAGGGACAGGGTCTGGATGGCACGTTCTTTAGAGGGTCAGTGTGAATTTGATGGGTCGAACGGCCGACATCCACACTGTTGGGATTCTATGAATTGGTAAAGAATTAAACTTACATTCAGAAAAAAAACTGCAATTGGAAACCACATTCAGTCATGGTGCCCATAGAACCAGCACTGATTGTCGTAGAGACCCATCTGATTCATTAATGTCCTTTAACTCAGTTGATCAGACTCTCAGCAATGTGGAGGACTCAAACACCCTCTGATATGGTCGAGTAAATCACTCAGCTCAAAGGCAATTAAGGATGGATAACAAATACTTGTCTTGCCAGCAATACCGATATCCAAGCAAAAATAAAAGTAGCTAATGCATTTAAATTCAGTTCCTATCATGTCAATATTTATTCATCAAGATCCCTGGATTTCCAGTTCAATAACAAGTCCACTACATTTACTGGTCAGAGTATTGAGTACAGGAGTTGGAAGGTCATGTTGTGGCTGTACAGGACATTGGTTAGGCCACTGTTGGAATATTGCGTGCAATTCTGGTCTCCTTCCTATCGGAAAGATGTTGTGAAACTTGAAAAGATTTACAAAGGATGTTGCCAGGGTTGGACGATTTGAGCTATAGAGAGAGAGGCTGAACAGGCTGGGGCTGTTTTCCCTGGAGGCCTAACGGGCAAACTTTTCACACAAAGGGTGGTACGTGTATGGAATGAGCTATCAGAGGAAGTGGTGGAGGCTGGTACAATTGCAACATTCAAGAGGCATTTGGATGGGTATATGAATAGGAAGGGCTTGGAGGGATATGGGCCGGGTGCTAGCGGGTGGGACTAGATTGGGTTGGGATATCTGGTCAGCATGGATGGGTTGGACCGAAGTGTCTGTTTCCATGCTATACATCTCTATGACTCTATGACTAGTGTGCACACCTAATCAAAGCTAAAAATGCTTTTGACATAACCTATTTTTGGCTTCCTTAATAATTTTAGTCTTTTCGTTATTCTTCTCTATTGATTTGTGGGCTCTTCTTGGTAATCATGCCTTTGAAAGGCTTTTAATTAACCTTACTGAGTAAAATGATCAGTACCACATGAAACCTACAGAAACTACAGTCAAATTTATGCTGTAGCATCTCTTCAGTTATTACAATATCACAACTAAACATTAGTATTAAACTACTGATTGTTTTAAAAAACAACAAACAAGTGCTTTGGCAAAATAAAATATGCACTATTTTTCAAGTACAAAATGAAAGTTTGTGGATTTATGATAAATTGTTGTTCAAATAACATCTTCTGCTCTCAGTATGAACAGCGAGGGCACACAAATATTTTCAGTCCAACTGGGAAGATTTGGATTATTCATTTCAACAAAGAGCTTGCAGAAAGGAGTAACTCCCAGTCCATTTGAAAAGTTACTAAATCATCATCATGGGGCATAACATTTGATTTTCCAAGATGTAAAGACTCCCAGTGACCAGCAAAATGCAGATCGCTTATGAGGACAAACCTCATAACATGAAACCACACAGGCAGAAACCATGCAGATACGTTTTAAAATTTGGTTATCATGTGCTATCTAAAGGAATTGTTATCAGAACGATACAAAGCAGAACAGCTTCACAATTCTTTCAAGCCTCAAGCTATTCCCATTTCCTAAGAGATCAGATCAATCATCAGTGTGAAAGATAATCGTCAAAATGACCATCATTGAAAGTCCTTACCATGTCATCCATTTCTTCTTCCTTACTATACCTAGCGTAATCCTTTCGTAACGTGCGCATTAAAATCATGGAGACCAATCCAACCAGGAAAATAACCATCATGAAAGAATTGAAGATAGAAAACCAGTGAATCTGTCAGCACAAGAAAGGTGACATCTTAAGAACTTGTAATGTTAATTTCACTTTACAAAACTGATAGAATCTAAATGCTTTAGTGATTCAAGTCTTTTACTCCCAGCTTCAATGTACTCTTCAACTAACAGAGGAACTCCATAGAAGAGTTAATTTGCAAAGGTGAATTTTACAACTCAAAACACTGTTCAATAAGGTAAACATTTATAGAATCACTCGTTGCAGTGGCTTGGAGCGACCAGGCTAAATAATTGACCAAAGATTCCAAATTAAACTTTTAGCCTGTGTGAAGTTCAACTCAGCAAAGTAAAATCATCTGTGGCACCTAGAAAATGTGCTCCTGGACATAGATTATTCTGGGGGAGGCACAGCAATATCAACTATCATTATTAAAAACTATGGCAATACCCAAACACTGGACACACAAGAGATGAGGACAACCAACCTTCAGTCAATCTGGCTGGAAATCAACAGCTTCAGGAGAGGAAAATGGAAACATTAACAAAGACATTAGAAGACTAACAAAAATTGTTACACAGTATTTTGCTGATTTACAATTAACACCAGAAATTTGAGCTAACCTAGCTATTAAATAAGTTTACTTTATCTAAATAAATATGAACCAATGACATGATTCATAGTGCGCTGTGGCAACTGGACAAATGTTTACCAAGTATCAGTGGAAATAAAAGATACTTAATATGTAATAAAGTTTATGCTGGACAATAAATGTTAACTGAGAACTAATGTACCAATTTTATTTTGTAATGCAATTTTTTCCAGTCTCTCACTGTTTATAGCTTCCTGGGTATTAGATGGGGAAAAAAAGAAGGCCCACAATATGCTTATAGTGCTTCTAACATATGTCAACACTCAAAATACGTTTTATTTTTTATTAAGTATCTGTTTAGTGATTCAATCTTTCGCTGCCAAACATATCTCTTCAATTAACTGCAAGAAACCCCCTCAGAAGAGTAAAAGTACATTCAAAGTTGTGAACAGCAATATATTATTGCCTGCATTATAATGTCCCAGCAGAATGAATTCTGTCAACCAAGCTATTATCCACTGATCCCACACTGCATAATTGTGTCAGGTGTGGTTCACAGTTAGCAGCACTCTCACCTCAGTCACACTGTTGCTGAGTCTTGTGTCTTAGATTTGTTCAAAAAAAGAAATCGAAACGGGCATTCCACTACCGTACAGGCAGGATGCACCCGTTCAAGATGCTGTCTCAAAAATGAGTGACTAAGCTGAGGCACTGTCTACTTCCTCGGATGAACCTAAAAGATCCCTTGCACTACTTTGTAAAAGGGTAGATGAGTGTCCAGCCCAATTTTTATCCCTCAAGTGCCACAAGTTGACAATTGCTAACTTTTACATTGCTGTTGGTGGAAACTTGCTGTGTAAAAATACAAAAATTGTTGTATTTCCAACACTACGAAAAAAAAATCATTGCCTGCCAAGTAATTTGCGATGTTCTGGGGACGTGAAGAGTGCTATGCCACAGTAAAAGTCCTTCAACCACAGCCTCGAGCTCATTGCAAACAATGCTGTGAAAGACGGATGATCATTAAGACTTATACTAAGGCCATGTGCAGAAAATCGACAACAACTCTTAACAGTCTAGTCATTCAATTGGTTAAAAGCATGATACAGCACAACATATGTCATATCATCAGATTCAAATTATAATCTATAGAAAGTTAGAATATAGTAATTTTAAAAATGCAACATACTCTGTGCTGGAAGAAGGATGGGTCAAGATATTTATCAAATCGATCCTCAAACTTCACATCTGATTTCTTCCATTTCATCTAAAAAGCAGAAAAGATAAATTAAGGAAAACAGAAAAGAGCAATTGACTTGCAAACAATACACTGTGGCACACAAGGTTCAATTGGCAGAAATATTATGAGAAAGGAGAAAAGCTTTGTTTGAGCATGACAGTATAATTTGATTTATCTGGTCATGAGGTTTTACAATATGGATTAACCAAAATTGCATGTACATATAAATCTTAAATGGAATAGTTTTATAACAATTTAAATGCTGCTGCATTGTCAAAAGATAACTTCATGACATTTTTCCCCTCAAGTGACATGCTCGCTTGGTTAATTGGCAGATTTAGACTGAATGCAGCTAGGAATTTTAGCCAAAAATCGATTAGAACATTTAGGGTTATTGGGGCAAAGTATACAACCTTCTTAATCTTTACAGCTATCCATGCAACTCTTGAAATCCAAATCTTTCAATCAGAGCAACACAATCATCTAATAATGGGTAAACCAGCAATTCGAGTTTGTGGGGAGTTCCAGTGAGCAACACATCACCGTCACCACCAAACACAGCCTTGTTACTTAGCCATAATTGTTTCAAGATTTCAAAATGGGAGAATCCTGGCGTGCATGTCCACAGATCCCTGAAGATGGCAGAGTAGGTTAATATGGTAATTAAAGTGGCATATGGACACAAGCCTTTATCTACTGAGATGTAGATCATAAAAACACAGGTTATTTTGGAGCTATACAGGTCTTTGGTTGGGTAATGTGCACAATTCTGGTTACCACATAAGAACAATCTGATTGCACTTGAATGGGTACAGAGGAGAATCACCATGACATTGCCTGGGACAAAGCATCTTAGTTATGAAGAAAGACTGGATAAGCTTGGCTTGTCTTCTCCAGAGCAGAGAAGGTTGAGGGGCAACCTGATAGAGGTGCATATGATTATGAGTGGCATGGACAGGGTGGATATAAAGTAGTAGCCCCCCTACTTGGGTTGATGGGTCAATAACAAGGGGGCAAACGTTTAAAGTGAAAGGCAGGTGGTTTAAAGGAGATTTGAGGAATTTGTTTTTCACCCAGAAGCGGTGGTGGTTTGGAATGCTCTGCCTGGAAGGGCAGATGAGATAGGTAACCTCACAACCTTTAAAAAAGCACCTGAACTGTCACAACATTCAAAGCTACAGACCTCATGCTGGAAAGTGGGACAATATAGATTTCGTGTACTTTTGGCAGTAGACTCGAGGGGCAAAGGACCTTTTCTATACTGCATGATTCGGTGATTCTGAACTGCAATCCTCTTGGGTAAAGGTAATTTATTCAGTGGCCAAACACATTAAGTTCACATAAATTAGTGCCATTGAAGTATAAAATGTCAGTGAAAACGCATGAGGAAATCATTCTCTAAAATTCCTGTAATAGTTTGCTTCTTGACACCCACTCTAGTTCCACTCAGTGGAACTAACATAAAAAGTTAACTATTTCCTGTCCAATCAGTAGGACAGACCAAGCAGAGTGGCAGCAGGGTGGTATACGTTCAGTCTCTGAGAGTCCTCAACATTGATTCCAGACTCCATCAATTCTCATGGCATCAGGTCAAACATGGGCAATGAAATACCTGCTGATTATCATGCTTCCACTTGCCCCCTCAGCTGATGAATGGATAGAACAACAAACGAAGAATGCATTAGCAGGCAACACTATTGCAGATACACACTGGATGGTGCATTTCAATGTTTATCAGCAATAGTGGCTTAACGGCAGCACTAATGATCAAGCTGGTCTAATACTAAAGGACACAGCCGCTAGACTGGGTTTACGGGAGATGCTGAGAGAAAAATATACTTTCCCTCATCCTCTACAATCTGCATTCTCCCAATCGCATCTGTTCGTTATAGTATCAGTAAGGGTGACTGCCACACAGTCCTTATGGGGACAAAGTCTTGTCTTCACATGAAGGATACTTTCATACGTATTTTGTGGTACTATCACTATGCTGAATGGATTAGACTTCAAAACAGTTCTAGCAACTTAATACTGGACATCCACTAGGCAATGTGGGCCATCGGGGCAGCACGGTGGCTAGCACTGCTCACTCACAGCGCCAGGGACCCAGGTTCGATTCCAACCTCGGGGTAGTGTCTGCATGGGTTTTCTCCAGGTGCTCCGGTTTCCTCCCACAGTCCAAAGCTGTGCAGGTCAGGAGAATTGACCAAACTAAATTGCCCATAGTGTTAGGTACATAAGTAAGAGGGAAATGGGTCTGGGTGGGTTACTCTTCAGAGGGTCAGTGTGGAGTTGTTGGACTAAAGGGCCTGTTTCCATACTATACGGAATCTAATCTAATCTAAATCAGTAGCAGCATTGTACTCAAACAATCTGCAATCTCATGGCACAGCATAACACTCACACTAACATTACCATCACTATCAAGTCACAGGATCAACTATGCTTCATTGAAGAGTGCAGGAGCAGCAACCTTGGCATTAACCTGGTGAAGCTGTAGAACAAGATCCAATCAATCATTTTCAACTGTTCATCAATGACCTTCCTATCAAAACAATGCCAGAAGTAACAAAGAGGAATCATGAGGTCAGAGCAGTAGATGTGACCTATATCGACTTCAGTAAGGTGTTTAACAAGGTTCCCCAAGGTAGACTGATTAGCAAGGTTAGATCTCATGGAATCCAGGGAGAGCTAGCCATTTGGATAAAGAACTGGCTCAAAGGTAAGAAGACAGAAGGTGGTGTGGAGGGTTGCCTTTCAGGCTAGAGGCCTGCGACTAGTGGAGTGCCACAAGTATCTGTGCTGGGTCCACTACTTTTCGTCATTTATATAAATGATTTGGATATGAACATAGGAGATATAGTTAGTAAGTTTGCAGATAATGGGGCAGCACGGTGGCTCAGTGGTTAGCACTGCTGCCTCACAGCACCAGGGTCCCAGGTTCGATTCCAGCCTCGGGCGACTGTCTGTGTGGAGTTTGCACATTCTCCCCGTGTCTGCGTGGGTTTCCTCTGGGTGCTCCGGTTTCCTCCCACAGTCCAAAGATGTGCAGGTGAATTGGCCATGCTAAATTACCCATAGTGTTAGGTGCATTAGCCAGAGGGAAATGGATCTGGGTGGGTTACTCTTCGGAGGGTCGGTGTGGACTGGTTAGGCTGAAGGGCCTGTTACCACACTGTAGGGACTCTAGTCTAATCTAATCACACCAAAATTGGAGGTATAGTGGACAGTGAAGGCTAGCTCAGAGTACAACGGGATCTTGATCAGATGGGCCAATGGGCTGAGGACTGGCAAATGGAGTTTAATTTAGATAAATGTTGGGTGCTGCATTTTGGAAAAGGAAGTCTCAGCAGGACTTATATACTTAATGGTAAGGTCCTAGGGGGTATTGTTGCTGAACGGAGACACCTTGGACTGCAGGTTCATAGCTCCTTGAATGTAGAGGTGCAGGTTGGTAGGATAGTGAAGGCAGCATTTGGTCTGCGTTCCTTTATTGGTCAGAGTATTGAGTATAGGAGTTGGGAGGTCATGCTGTGACTTTACAGGAACATTCTGGTCTCCTTCCTATCGGAAGGATGTTGTGAAACTTGAAAGGGTTCAGAAAAGATTTACAAGGATGTTGCCAGGGTAGGAGGATGGGGAGAGGCTGAATAGGCTGGGGAGCTATGGGGAGAGGCTGAATAGGCTGGGGCTGTTTTCCCTGGAGCGTTGGAAGCTGAGTGGTTACCTTATAGAGGTTTATAAAATCATGAGTGGCATAGATAGGATAAATAGACAAAGTCTTTTCCCTGGAGTGGGGGAAAAACTAGAGGGCATAGGTTTAGGGTGAGAGGGGAAAGATATAAAAAGGACTTCAGGGGCAACCTTTTCACACAGAGGATGGTACGTGTATGGAAACAGCTGCCAGAGGAAGTGGTGGAGGCTGGTACAATTACAATATTTATAAGGCACCTGGATAGATATATAAATAGGAAGGGTTTAGAGGGATATGGGCCAAGTGCTGGCAAATGGGACAAGATTAGGTTGGGATATCTGGTCAGCATGGACGAGTCAGGCCAAATGGTCTGTTTCCATGCTGTACATCTCTATGACTCTATGACCAGGTAGGATGATTACTGAAACCAATGCAAATGTTCAGCACCATTGCTAATTACACAGATGCTGAAACATGTCCAATTCAGCAAGACCTAGACAATATGCACATTTGGGCTGAGAAGTGACAAGATGCATCAGGCCACACATATGCAAAGCAATGACCATCTCCATTAAGAGACAATCTAACCATCGTGCCTTGACATTCAACAGCAATACCACTGAATTCCCAACTGTCAACATCCTGGGGGTTACCACAGACTAGAAACTCAACTGGACTAGCCTTATAAAAACCATAGCAACAGGAGCATGTCAGAAGCTCTGAATCCTGCAGCAACTCCTCACCTTAATTCCCAAAGCTAGTCCACCACCTAAAAGCGCATGCCAAGAATGTGATAGGATACTCCCCAGTTTTCTCGAAGACAGCAACTCCAAGAAACACTTCAGATTGACAACACCAGGGACAAAGCAGCTGCCACTTGATTGGCGTAATACCCTCAAACATTAACACCCTCAACTACAACGCTCAGTAGCAGTGAATGACATTCGTAAGATGCACTACAGAAAGTCAACAAGTTACCTTGGACAGCACCATCCAAACCTAAGGCCACTACCAGCTAGAAGAATAAGGGCAAGCTCTCCCACCTTTGCACTCACTATTTAGGCATGGAAATACACTGTTGTTGGATCAAAATCCTGGAACTCCTTCCCGAATGGTGTACCTGCACAAAATTGACTGCAGCAATTCAAGGTAGCAGCACATCACCCGTCTCCTCAGGGGCAACTAGGGATGGGCAATAAATACTGGCCCAATAATGTGTGTTAAAATTCATCTTGAAGAAGGAAACAGTGGTAGAGGCATGCAGAGATCTGGGGAGTAAATACAAGACTTTGGGACCAGAAGATGACTCCAGTTCCCTGGTGATTACCTCACTGTCACTGTTTTGGCAAGAACAATTTATCAGCAAGCACAGAAGAGAACCAGCCTGTGATGGAGGAGAACCTCCCCACACATTCCGCCTACTCTTCCTTTAGGAAGGAGACTTATCTTCCCATGTGCACACATTGTAGCTTACTCTGGGCATTATGGTACTTTTTGGGAGCCAATTTGCCTACTGACTACATGTATTTTGTGCTCTAAAAGAGTTGTGAACATCAGTTTGCAGGGACAAATTTATTAAGATCAATGTGGACAGTTTAAAACTGTGAATGATGATCTTACCAATTATAGAGTGGCACGGTGGCTCAGCGGTTAGCACTGCTGCCTCACAGTGCCAGGGACCCAGGTTCGATTCCCACCTCAGGCAACTGTCTGTGTGGAGGTTGCACATTCTCCCCATGTCTGCATTTCCTCCCACAATCCAAACCTGTGCAGGTTAGATTGGCCATGCTAAATTGTTCATAGTGTGCATGAGTCAGGGTGCATTAGCAGGCGCATTAGTCAGGGATAAATACAGGGTGGGGAGGGCGAGTTGGTCTTCGGAGGGTCAGTGTGGATTTGTTGGGCCGAAGGGCCTGTTTCTATGCTGTAGGGAACCTAATCAAATGAAAACGAGGTGACATACATGTAAAGTAATAACATTAGCACTTACATTTGGGGGAAAAGGAAAGCAGCATGTTGTCATCAAGGAAATTAATAATAAACCAGTGAAAGAGAACTAGCAAAATTAATGCAAGCATATCAACAGTAGAACATAAAATACCAGTTCTAAACACTGGCAAATTCTCAGAACCAGATGGCTTTCATCTGAGAGTTTATAAGAACACTGCAACTACCCAATGCCTTTAAGATGATTTTTAAAAAAGTCCTTAGAATGTGAATTTCTCAGATTTGACTATGATTGAAGCAATAACAATAAAGGTTAAGGGAGATTAAGATGTTAATGGAATAAGAGAGTTATTAAAATGATTAAAAGCAGTGATAAAATGGGATACTAGTAGATAACTCATACACAAGACAATGCTGGCATATTCTTTGAATGATTTAGCCGCCTGTTTTTATTTCAGAGTACCGTGATTAACTTCTGTAAAAATCATAAATTACAAAATAAAGCATTGTGTGTGTTTTATTTCACTCTGAAAAAACAAAAAAAGAGAAATTGCATTCTGGAAATCCACAGTCAAAAAAACATAACATGAATGATCAGAGTTAACCAATGATTTCCACCTGAAGTGTTAACATGCTTTCAGAGTTCATTGTATTCTCAGCATTTTCTAGCTGAAATTGTGAAAATAATTTTCTTACAATAAACAATACTTACAGAATATGACATTGCGATTTTTGTGTTTGGTACCAGCTTGACCTTTCCCTCACTGGTCAAGTTCACATCCACGATTCGATTGCCATTGTAGCCAATCTCAAGTTTTTTGTAAGTCCAGAGGAAATGATCCTCTCCATTTTCATCGGCTTCCCCTACGATCCCTGCATGCAACAAAAAAAATAGTATTATATAAGTTAGAAAACAAGCACTTTCTTCTTTGGAGAATTTGAAATTTCTTGAACGCCTAATAGTGCTTTCTAAAGTGTAAATAATTCATAATATCAAATGAGTAAGGGGACCTCCAATAACAACAGTAAATCTTCAGACCAGTAAATACAAAGTCCAGCAGCGTATGTTGCAGTAACTGATCTGAGTGCAAACAGCAGTTGGATAACCAGAAATGGCATCATTACAATGGGCAATGGTTAGAAAAGGCAAACAAAATTCAGCCAAAGTTCCACCCCTACTTGCTAGCCAGCAGTAAAAGTGGATGATAAGTGAACATCAGGCTGCACTTAACTATGAATTAAAAGCTCGGCAATACTCATTGTCTAAAAATGCACATGGGTGAACCTAACTGCAGCAACACTTTAATAGATTGCAGAAGAATGGTGCATTTGTGTACACTTATCCCATGATTCTTCTGCACTCCAATGTTAACATTTCTAATTAATGTTATGTTCACAACAAAAAATGTCTTAATGAAGGAAAGATAAAGCTGACATCAGTAACATAAATCAATTAATTACATTCTTTATTTTGTGCAAAATGGCGTTCACAAAATTATTGTCCTTCAATCACTGAAATGTTGAGAAAGATGAGACGCTAGGGTCCGAATATTTGAGATTTCTGATAATTAATAATGTGTCAGGAGGCAGCATGTGAAATTACCACACAACCGCAAAGGCACAGTCAACAGACTACCTTTCCCAATGAGAGTGAATCATTCTCTCAGTTGACTGTCATTCATCATATCCTGGGTCAACTCGCACAATCTACTTAATTAATTGAAATACCATACATACACGCTCCATGAATGTTACACAATTCCTTGAAGAGGTAACATGAACACGATAAATGGGGTGAAAGCAGAGGATGAAGTATACCTGGACTTTAGAAAAATCTTTGACAAATATGGAGATTATTGGATAAAGTTACAAAATAGAGAATTTATAAAGAGGGGAGCCAACAATTAAGAACTGGTGTGAAGTGTCAGGGATAAAGTTTCAGAATAGTTGGAAATGCTGTCCATCAATGTTCAAATCTATAGTCACTGTGTTCATTGAGTAATTTACTGGATATAGGCTGAGTGGATAGAGTCAAAATTGGTTGACAAGGTAAGTTATAGTTAGGTATTACGAGAAAAAGGTGACATTGTCAAACCTTTTCACCGTCTTCACTAAGACACGCTCCCAAGAATATCAGAGACAGAGTCATAGAGATGTACAGCACTGAAACAGAATCTTCAGCCCAACTCGTCCATGTCGACCAAATATCCCAACCCAATCTAGTCCCACCTGCCAGCACCTGGCCCATATCCCTCCAAACCCTTCCTATTCATATACCCATCCAAATGCCTCTTAAATGTTGCATTTCTACTAGCCTCCACCACTTCCCCTGGCAGCTCATTCCATACACGTACCAGCCGCTGTGTGGAAAAAGCTGCCCCTTAGGTCTCTTTTATATCTTTCTCCTCTCACCCTAAACCTATGCCCTCTAGTTCTGGACTCCCCCACTCCAGGGCAAGGATCTTGTCTATTTACCATATCCATGCGCCCCCCCGCCCCCCATGATTTTATAAACCTCTAAGGTCACCCCTCAGCCTCCGATGCTCCAAGGAAAATAGCCCTAGCCTATTCAACTATAGCTCAAATCCTCCAACCCTTTCAACATCCTTGTAAATCTTTTCGGAACCCTTTCAAGTTCCACAACATCTTTCCAGTAGGAAGGAGACCAGAATTGCATGCAATATTCCAACAGAGGCCTAACCAATGTCTTGTACAGTCACATGACCTCCCAACTCCGTACTCAATACTCTGACCAATAAAGGAAAGCATACCAAATGCCTTCTTCACTATCCACTTCTCAAATGGAACAACAATTTACAATCAGAGGAAGGGTATTGATTGGTTGACAAGTGGACTCTGATTGGCAGAGATGTTACTATGGAAAATGCATCAATGCATCATAGAGTCATACAGCATGGAAACAGACCTTTCAGTCCAACTTGTCCGCACCAAAAGGACAGCTCAATCGGACCTCGTCCCATTTGCCAGCATTTGGATTCACATTCCTCGAAATTCTTCCTATTCAAACACCCATCCAGATGCCTTTTAAATGTTACATCATTAATTACATCACAGCTTACCCACAAACCTTTGCTCGAAATCAAATCTGATGAGTCAAGATTTGCCATGTGGAACGCACCAAAGAATAGTTTTCCTTTTTCTTAGGCACAATGCATGAACATGTTCTTTCTGCTTGCGAATATATATAAAGTTGCTTTGAGCAAACATCAGTGAGCCACACTGTAGTGTCATTAGTAGTACTTTTATTCATTCATGGGACAAGTCGCCCTTGAGAAGGTGGTGGTGAGCGGTTTTCTTGGACTGCTGCAGCCCATGTGCTCTGAGTAGAATCATAGGTAGACAATGCCATGGGGGAAGGAGCTCCAGGATTTTGACCCAGCCAGTGAAGGAACAGCGATATACTTCTAAACCAGGCTGGTGAGTTGCCTAGAGGGAAACTTGCAAGTGGAGATGTCCCTATGTATCTGCTGCCATTGTCCTTCTAGATGGAAGTGGGTTTGGAAGATGCTAAGGTAAGTTGCTGAATTTCTGCAGCACATTTTGTAGATGATACGCACTGCTGATCCTGATTGTCAGTGATGGAGGGATTGAATACTTATAGATATAGTACAAGTTGCTTTGTCCTAGATGGTGTTAAGCTTCTTGAGTGTTTTTGGAGCCGCACTCACCCAGCAAGTGGGGAGCATTCCATCACACTTCTGATTTGTACCTTATTGATAGCCCATAGGCTTTGGTGAGTCAGGAGATGAGTTCATTGTTGCAATATTCCTTGGAGACTCAGGTGGTAAGTTATTCGCCACATATTCCTAGCCTCTGACCTGCTCTTGTAGCCCTATGTTTATATGGCAAATCCAATTGCATCTCTGGTCAGTGGTTACCCAAGGAGCTGTGTTTATATTGCATCTTACTGAACACGGTCATTGCCCAGTATTCATGTGACATGAACATTACTTACCACTTTTCAGCTCAAACCTGGTTATTGTTGAGGTTGAGTTGCATTTGAACATGGAATGTTTCAACATTGGAGGAGTGACAATTGTTACTGAACATTGTGGATGTTTGTTGAGGATTGCACAATCAGAATTGTTTCTTAAGTGCTATCCACTTTTAGTATCATGTAATATTAGACATTATATTCAGAGCTTTGCAAACAGGGAACGGTAGAGTATGGTTAATACGCTGCTTGCTATAATTTTTTTTAATAAAAATCAAAGGAATCTCCAATGGATTATCACTAGAATAGGGGGATGAACTCAAGTGTGAGGAATGAAAAACAATACCATTAGTTACAATGTAATCCATTTTGATTAAAACTGTCATCCTGTGGAAAAACAGGTTATGAGGCCCAGTTTAATTGAATATTAAATACATTATAAAATTTATATTAAAAAATTGAGTTCTAGGTTTAAATCATTCAGGGTATGAAAAATGAGACTCAAATCTATAGATAACCTCACCTCAGTTAGAGATCATATTCCATATTATAGAGAAAGATTTGAGAGAATACAATGTGGATCCACAAGAGCTCCCCAGTATGAGAAAATATAGGCTTGAAAGATGGGTTATTTATTTCACATGAATAATGTAGAAAATAGAGTTAATGCTATGGAAGTGTTAAAAATTCTACAAGGATGGGACAAAATTTAACACAGTCTCTTTCCAGTAATTGATGGGTTAAGAACAACAAACCAGAAATACAAGATTAAATGAATATAGAAGGTGGGATTGAAGTCGAAGGTAAGTCATGAACAATGGGGGAGGAAAACTGAAAAATAAATCAATCAATCTTTAGCTTGCCTTGTGAACATCATTTATTAAACTCAACTCCAATAAGCACTTACCCCAAATTGGTAAATCATCAATGTACATCTGGTACCAATAGTGGTTCTTGATGGCATAAACAAAAGCATCCCGTTTTGGCTTGTCCAGATCAATTTCACAGTAAGTACTCTGCATAACATCCTCTAGATAGAAAACAATGCAATATTAAATACTACCACAATTACACCAGGATATAAATATTAAATTGGATGATTTTATGTACTTGTCGCACTTTATTTGTTTTTATCTCTGCTATCTTTATAATAGCAGTGCTTCATTTTCGTAAGTTTAAACATTCTGGATATAACAGGTTTCTCCATGGTTCCAAATACAAGTTTTATTGATCACGAAATAGAATCAAACTTATCATAATCCTAAAAGCCTGACCTCTCATTCTGAGACCACGATCTCTTTCCTCAGAACTTGGAAGGTCACATAAATGAACATTAACTGTTTCTCCCTCAATAGATGCTGCATGATCTGATTTGTTCCAGCATTTATTTCTTTTATTTCAGATTGCCAGCACTGCAATATTTTGATGCTAAAGATCAAGAACTGGTTGCAATTGATCAGTTTTTTTTACTTCTGGCACCTGAATTTCACATCCATCTTAGATGAAAACCTTCATTTATAAAACTCTATGCTCCAAAATAAACATCGACAGCAGAACAAAAATACAAATGCTTTCAGTGATGACACCAATGTTGTTCAACAACTAGGGTTGCTTGGACTTGGGCAGGAATATTGAATACGAAGAAAGATTGCCATAAGATTTTCAAGATGATGGAATTTAAGGGTAGTCTTCAAAGTTAGGATAGGATAAAAGCCAGAAGATCTCAGAAAGGAATTGCAGTGTAAGGGCAACAGCCTTTTAGCACTCATTCAGGATTGATTGTAGGGGTAGTTGCACACTGGATTAGATTTGCAGCAATCACAAAAAAAGCACTGAGAAGAAGAATGTTTTGGGACGGAGTAGGGTGCTTTAGTGTTTGTATGGACATGGTTTTAAGCCCTGAGCAACACTGATCAGGAAAATCAAGGTTACATACTACTGGATTCATCGAGGAGAAAGTGAGGTCTGCAGATGCTGGAGATCAAAGTTGAAACTTTATTGCTGGAACAGCACAGCAGGTCAGGCAGCATCCAGGGAACAGGAGATTCGACGTTTCGGGCACAGGCCCTTCTTCAGGAATGAGCAGAGAGTGTTCAGCAGGAGAAGATAAAATCTCCTGTTCCCTGGATGCTGCCTGACCTGCTGTGCTGTTCCAGCAATAAAGTTTCAACTACTACTGGATTCAGTCTCAGCAATCAGCAGCCAAAGGAAATGGAATCCTAGCAATTTGTTAATGCTCGCTTGGAATGTTTCTAAACTTTTTGCCGTCTTATGTTAAACTGACTGATCTGTAATTATGACGTTTATCCTTCTCCCCTTTTAGAGCAATGGTTGAATATGCAACCCTCCAGCCTTCTGCCACCATTCCAGTATGTGAGAATCGGCAGATTTTTTGCTAGAATCTTCCAAGTTCTTTCCTTCAGCAACCTATGATTCAGCTCACGAAAACTATCAACGTCTACACTCCCAAATACTGCCTGAAGACCACCATTGCCTTTCCTCTTTTGAAAGCCACTTATCTACTCTCCAGTTAAAGTGCTGATCTGATTAATCTTAAATCCGATTCAAACAGCAATGTGCATATATCAATGGCCTCTCTGCACTGATCAAGGATAGTGACAGTAGGGACTTCAGCAGTATGTCAAGGGGCAGTTTGGCAGCACCAAGATGAAGATTCTTCTACAAATTTGATCAGAGTTTAATGCATAATGCCAGTAGGTTTGTAAATATACCGCATGAAAGTAATGCTAAACTGGCAGTTTGCTTTGAAAAATCATGAATTTAGAACTGCATCTATTCAATTTAGCTTGGTATGAAAAAATTGCCAATACCCCTTAAAATTTGCCATTAATTTGAATTTGGGGATCTCTGCCTTCCTCTTCCAGTTTCACAGTTTGGTATTCCAAATGTACTTTCACCATAATCTATTGCTAGACACTCCATTTTACATTTGAAAACTTTTTCAGTCCTCCTTCACAGATCAGCTAGTATGGGGAGGTCCCACTAATGTACCTCATTATCATTCATCTATCACCTCAGAACCATTATAATAATTACAGCAGTTCAAGATGACACAGCTCTACCATCTATCTAGGTAACTAGGAAGACACAACAATTTTTCTTTATGCCTTCATAGTGTATGGGCATTTCAGGAAAAGTCAGGATTTGTTGCTCATCCTTAGTTGTCCTTGAACTGAATGATTTGACAGGGACATTTCAAAGTGCAGTTAAGAGACACCTAAATTGCTGTGCGTCTGGAATCACATGTCGGCCAGACTTGGTAACGAATTCCTTGGTCACCAGTATTAAGATTACCATTATAGAACATAAAGCAGTACAGCTCAATACAGGCCCTTCGGCCCTCGATGTTGTGCTGACCTTTTATCCTACTCTAAGATCAAACTAACCTAAATACCCTTCATTTCATGATCATCCACATGCCTATCTAAGAGTCGCTTAAACGTCCTAAATGTATCTGACTCTACACAGAGTGGGCGGTGCATGGAATGCACTGCCAGCAGCTCTGACATCTCCGCAAAAACTTCCTCCAGTCACCTTAAAATTATCCGCCCTCGTGATAGCCATTTCTGCACTGGGAAAAAGTCTCTGACTATCCACTTTATCTATGTCTCTCATCATCTTGTACAGCTCTATCTAATCACCTCTCATTCTTATTCACTCCAATGAGAAAAGCCCTAGCTCCCTCAACCTTTCTTCACAAGACATGCCCTCCAGTCCAAACAGCATCTTGGTAAATCTCCTCTGTACTCTCTCTAAAGCTCCCACATCTTTCCTGTAATGAGGTGACTAGAACTGAACACAATATTCCAAGTGTGGTCTAACCAGGGCTCTATAGAGTGGCAGCATAACCTTACGGCTCTTAAACTCAATCCTCCTGCTAATGAAAGCCAACACACCATATGCCTTCTTAACAACTCTGTCAACTTGGTTGGCAACTTTGAAGGATCTATGGATGTGAACCCAAATATCTCTCTGTTCCTCCACACTGCCCAAATCCTACTTTTAACCCTGTAACCTGCATTCAAATTCAATCTTCCAAAATGAAATCCATTTGCCACTTCTCAGCCCAGCTCTGCATCCTTTCAATATCCCCTTGCAATCTCCAACAACCCTCCACACTATCCACAATTCCAATCTTCGTGTCATTGTCAAACTTACTAACCCACCCTTCCACTTCCTCATCCAAGTCATTTATAAAAGTCACAAAGAGCAGAGGTCCCAGAAGAGATCTCTGCAGAACAGCACTGGGCACTGAGCTCCAGGCTGAATACTTTCCATCTAGTACCACCCTCTGTCTTTTATGGGCCAGCCAATTCTGTATCCAGACACCCAAATTTCCTTGTGGCCCATGCCTCCTTAATTTCTGAATAAGGACTGCAGATGCTGGAGATCAGAGCCGTTCCTGAAGAAGGGCTCATGCCCGAAACATCGATTCTCCTGCTCCTTGGATGCTGCGCTTTTCCAGCAACACATTTTCAGCTCTTAATTTCTGAATGAGCCTAACATGGGGAACCTTATCAAATACCTTGCTAAAATCCATGTATACCACATCCACTGGTCTACTTTCAATGTATTCTGTCACATCCTCAAAGAATTCAATGAGGCTTGTGTGGCATGACCTGCCCTCACAAAGCCATGTTGACTATCTCTAATCAAACAATGCTTTTCCTAATAATCATAAATCCTGTCTCTCAGAATCCTCTTCAATACTTTGCACACCACCGATGTAAGACTGACTGGTCTGTAATTCCTATTCTCTTTCCTGAACAAGGGAAGAACATTTGCCACCCTCCAATCATCTGATACTACTCCAGTAGACGGTGATGATGCCAAGATCATTGCCAAAGCCGCAGCAATCTCTTCCCTTGCTTCCTGTCGTAACCTAGGGTATATCCCGTCTGGCCCAGGGGACTTATCTATCCTCACCTTTTTCAAACTTTGCAGCACATCCTCAACATCAACCTGCTCAAGCATATCAGCCTTTTTCACGCTGTCCTCACAAATGATAAGGTCCCTCTCACTAGTGAATACTAAGTAAAGTATTCATTAAGGACCTCCCCACCTCCTCCGACTTCAGGCACAAGTTCCCTCCACTATCCCCGATTGGCCCTACCCTCACTCTGGCAATCCAGTTGTTCCTCACATAAGTTTAGAAGACCTTGGGGGTTTTCCTTAATCCTACCTGCCAAGGCTTTTTGTGCCCCCTTCTAGCACTCCTCAGTCCATTCTTTAGGTCCTTTCTTGCTACCCTCTAGAGCCCTGTCTGGTCCTTACATCCTCAACCTTAAGCAAGCTTCCTTCTTAATCTTGACTAGATGTTACACACCTCTTGTCATCCAAAGTTCCTTCACCCTACCATCCCTTTATATTCCAAATTAATTGATTGAAATTAAATTTTAGCAGCTGCCATGGTGGGATTTGAACTTCTGTCCCCATAGTAGTGGCCTGGTCTCTAGATTACTAGTTTAGTGACACTCCCACTGTTCCACAAATGGAAACAACAGCTTACCTGCCAAGAATTAAGAGTCTTCCATTCTATACTCATTAGCAACTCATTCACTCTACACACTCAATTTGCACACTTACCCCTTAAAATAACCTGTTTCTGAAAAAAAAAATGATGGTTTAGCTTTCAAGTAGCACTCCGAAGAATTAATCTCAAAATGTTTAGGATTACACTCCATTTCGGTACTTAGAAATCCCGCATAGTCTTTTGAGTGAATGCTGAAGCCACACCTGCTCTCTCAGGTGGATAGAAGGATCTCATTGCATTATTTTCAGTGTGAACAGAGGGATATCTCCAGCATTCTGGTAAATATTTATTCCACAATCAATAGGATTAAAAACAAATTATTTAAATCCTTAACTTCCTGCTTCAGTTGGTCCCTGCATTACTATCATGACTACATTTCAAAAATACTGCAGCAGTGTAAAGTGTTTTGCATCATCTTGAAGGCAATTAAATACACCACATAAATCCTGTTTCTTTATGACATTTGGAATCAATGTTCAGGTGGTTATTTTGAACTGATAAAGCAACAGATGCAGGGTGGAAGAAACTATTACGATGTAAATTTGCAGGTCAAAGTGGAATCTTTTCAATAAGTGGATTACAAGTCAAGTACACTACCCTGGAACGCTAAGGAGGAATTACTGAATGAATGCAATCACGGCTGGAATCAATATCAAACACAAAGCAATAGCAAATACAAGGTCAAAGAATGTGAGCAAAAATTAGAGCTGTAAGAAAAAAAAGTCACAAAATATTCATGGCGGATCTAAAATTGGCTGACGGGCAGTAAACAGGGCGATGGCAGAGGAACAATTCTCTGACAGGTAGTTAGTTTCCAGTGGCATTCCACAGGACTTTGGGCTAGGCCCCTTCCTGTTTGTGGTGCATATTCATGATTCAGATTTAAATGCGGGGACACAGTCAAGAAGTTTGCAAATAAATAAAAATTAATATTAAATATTAAAAAGGATAGCTATAGAGAGATAATGGATTGGTCAGCAGGGCTGAAGAGCAGCAAATGGAATTCAACTTAAGAAGTGTGAAATAATGGTCTTGGGACAACTAACAAGAGAAAGGCTTACACTACTGCTATAACCTTGGCAAGTCCTGAGGATCAGGAGGGGACCTGAGGGTGCATATCCACAGATCCCTGACAATAGCAGGGCAAGTAGATAAGATGGTTAAGGCAGCTGGAATATTTGCCTTTATTAGCTAAGACACAGAATACAAGAGTAGGGATTTTATGCTGAAACTGAAAAACTCTGGTTGGGCCACAACCAGAGGAGTGAGAGCAAATCTGGTCACCACATTATAGAAGAAGGTGATTACACTGGAGGGAGTACAGAGGACATTTATCAGGATGATGTCTGAGCTGGAGGTTTTGAGATCCACGGAACTGTTAGATAATCTGAGGATGTTTCCCTTGGAGCAGCAAAGGCTGAGAGGGACCTGATAAAAGTGCATAAGATTGAGGAGCATGGACAGGTTGGATAGGAAGGCACTTTTTTCCATTAGTAGAGGGGTGAATAACTAGGGAAAGTAGATGTAAAGTTGAAGTAGAAGGTTAGGAGAGTGGAGGAAGATTTTTACACCAAGACAATTCTTCACAAACATTTGAGAATGCTGAATCCTCCACACCAGAAAAGCTACAGACATAGTGATGCAACTGAGAGGTTTAAAAGAGATGCTTACTATGCTAAGAGACGTGTAAAAGGTCAGTGAATTAATAATGTGAAAGACTTAGCTGATAATGGGTTCCTGGTCACAAGCCTGTACCCTGAAAACACAAATTGTCAACCATTCCTCCTCCTGATTGGTGTGACTGTACTCAGAATTCCATCAGTTATGAGGCCTTCTATTACTGGTATTTCCTCCACCCATTTGGCAAGGTGAGATACAGAACTACAACTTATTCATGAATCCTCCGTGGGTTTCAGCCTCACCCAGAACATTCCAGTATCATGATTAAGTACATAATCACACACTCTTCGTGTCATAAACAATATAGCTAGTATCTTACCAGCATACATGATGTTAAAGAGGAGCGAGTTCATAGTTTTACCTTTAAATTTAATATCAAGACCACTGAATTCCAGCTCTACTCCTTGTAGAGCTTCTCCTAATGTTTCATGGTAATGGTTAATAGTCTTTTTTTTCCCTGCACAAAAAGGTAGGGAAAAGTACTTGTATGTTTCTTGTCGATTATGGTAGGGTCCAACAGTGTTCATCCATAAGACTACTTCCTCTTTATCTGCATACTGAAAGAAATAAAATCAGAAGATTACACTTACCAACTGTTCAGCTGTACTGTAGACTAATTAAACAAATAGATTGTACAATTCAACAAATATTAAATTACTCAGTGGACATTTTGAGTAAACACTGCAGGAAATTTTGAAAAATAAAATTCCTCATAAAAGTGCCATCCAGTGGTGGAAGGTAAACTAACCACTTTCAAAGGAAGGTCCTTTAGGGATGGCATTTGCAAAATATGGCCCCCTTAGGGGTCCTGGCACATTTGAAAGGGGCCACAGACTGAAAACTGAGAGAAGAGGAGTCCCAAGGGCTGATGGGGGCCATAGTGACTGAACTGACAAAACACCTAAGCAACAACCTTCATTGGAGTCAATAGTTCCCTCCAATTTGTAATAGCTTTCCAACACAGTTTGAATTCGGTGCACCTGGTAAGTTAATTGCTTATGCTCGTGCCACACCCTCACTTCAGAGTCAGTTGCGAATCAGACTGCACCGGGTCAACATGTTCAATCAAGTGTTCTCGCATCTATTATCGCCATACTTCATTATCCAAAGATCAGTGAGGCTTGATAGGCCTTTTTTGTAAAAATCAGAGTTCATTTGTTCATTATTTTCCTTGCAAGAAGTGCCTCATTAGTATTTTTACTATTTTCAGAAATAATTCTATCCACGAGTTCCTTGGCAAAAAAAAACGTCTGCAGCATTCAGTGGAATACTTATTGTATAGTTTCATCACATCCCCGCAAAACCCATCTTTGCCTGTGTGTTTGAACTGCATGAGCAAGTTCAAGAATCGCATTTGGCCTGATAGATGTTTAATTTCACACAGTCTTTTTTAAGTTTTGTCCAGTGTGTCAGAACATACAAATTTTCTTGGTGTTTAATAGTAAATGATTTTCTGTCTATCTGTGCACGTTGTATCCCTGTTTGAAAGAAGGGCCATGGAACCAGAGAAGAGCTCCTTGGGACAGCGGCCAAAGAAAAGGGTGAGAATCACTGGTATAGAGTATTAATTCAGAAGCAAAACTTTACGATCTCCCATTCGATTCAATTACTATCATCTCAGAATACAACTTTCCAATATTTACACAAATATATCAAACAGCTTCTAATGTCAAAATATACAGAACATAGAACTGTAGAGCACAGGAACGGGTCCTTCAGCCCATGACGTTGCGTCGAATGTGACATCAAATTAAATCCCTTCGCCTGCCTTGGTCCACATCCCCCTGTTCCTTGCACATTCATGTACTTACCTAAAAGTCTCTTAAATATCTCTATTGTATCTGCCTTCGCCACTACCCCTGGCAGCACATTCCTCTGTGTAAAAAGATTTCCCCCTCACATCTCCTTTGATCATTTCCCCTCTCTCACCTTACATGCATGCCCACTAGTTTTGAACGTTTTAACTCTGGGAAAAGATTCTGAGCATATCTATGTATTTCACAATTTTACAGAATGCTATCGAGTCTCCCCTCAGCCCCGCCGCTCCAGAGAAAACAAACCTCGTTTTGTTGAGCTTCTCCTCTTTGCTCTCGTTGAGGCAGTATCGTGGTAAACCTTTTCTGCGCCCTCTCCAAAGCCTCCATATTCTTCTTGCAACACGGCAACAAGAACTGAATGCAATACTCTAGATGTGACCTAACCAAAGTCTTATAAAGCTGCAACATGGCTTCTGATTCTTATTCAATTTGCTGACGAATAAGGGCAAGCATGTCATACACCTTCTTTGTCACCCCATCTACTTCTGTGGCCACTTTCAGAAAGCTAAGACTTGAACCCCAAGATTGCTCTGAACAGCATTGATGTGCAGAGTCCTGCCATTGACTGTATACTTTTCCCCTTACATTTGCTCTCCCTAGGTGCTGCATCTCTCACTTACCTGGGTTAAACCGCCATTTCTCCGCCCATATCTGCAACTGGTCTACATTCCGTTGTATCCTTTGAACACCTTCTACACAAATCACAACTCCACCGAGCTGTGTATTCCTACAGTGTGGAAACAGGCCATGTGGTCCAACAAATCCACACCGACCTGTTGTCCCGTTTCACCCCTCTGTCTCTGAGCATTTTGCTTCAACTCAGTATAGTTTTACCTACTCCATCTTTATTCCAGGCCCTGTACAGAAAGAGAACGATTGCCCATGTACACAAAATATGAGTTCTCTGTCTTCTCTCTCAAACAGCAGTTTCTTAAAGAATTATATCGTCATTTTACAGGGAAGAGCATCCAGATAAGGCAATATTCATACTGAATGTTTCCAATATGGTTAAATAGTTCAACGTAATTAATGCTTTTCCACCTTGTTAACCCATTACCTTTGCCTCCAGCACCCCACTGTCAACTACAAGTTCTTACCTGATGTGAGTCATGCTCAACTGAACCTCTTGTTTCATAAAACTCAGAACTTAACTCTTTCCCTACCTGCTCATACCCAATACACATTCGCACACCCAGACCCATCCCCCTAACTATAATTCTATATCACCCCTAACCTACACATCCCTGAACACTATGGGCAGTTTAGCATGGCCAATTCACCTAACCTGCACATCTTTGGACTGTGGGAGGAAACCGGAGTACCCAGTGGAAACTCAGACACAGGGAGAACGTGCAAAGTCCACACAGTACCGTCTGCAAACTTACTAACCCACTTATCTACATTTTCACCCAAGTCAGTTAGTTATATACGTCACAAACAGCAGAAGTCCAAGTACAGATCCCTGTGGAATGCCACTAGTGACGGACCTCCAGCCTGAAAAACAACCTTCCAGCACTACCCTCTGTCTTGCATGGGCAAGCCAATTCTGAATTCATGCAGCTAAGTCACCATGGATCCTATGCATCTTAATCTTCTGGATGAGCCTACCATGAGGGACTTTGTTGAAAGCCTGACCAAAATATCAACAAGTACATTACCAAGCCTTACCAATCCGCCTGCCCTGAAGTCAGTCATATTTTTATCCAACCACCAGTTGTCATTTCTTTGCTCTGAGCATCTCATTGTTCCATCAAAAACAATTATAGCACAGGAACAGGTCCTTCATTCTTGTCGGATATTTTCTAAGGATCTGCACCCTCTGCTCCCTGCCCATTTATGTATCTGTCTAGATACATCTTAAGTGACGATATCATGCTTCCCTCTACCACCTCTGTTGGCAACGCATTCCAGGCATCCACCACCTTTCCATGCATATCTCCCCTAAACTTTCCACCTCTCACCCTAAACTAGTGACCCCAAGCAATCGAGTCCCCAACTCTGGGGGAAAAGGTTTCTTGCTATCCATCTTGTCTATACGTCATAATTTGGTAGACCCCTATCAGGGGTCCCCCTCAACCTCAGTCTTTCTAATTAAAATAATATTAATCCTCCAGATCATTTACGTACATCAAAATCAACATTGGTCCCAACACAGATCCCTATGGAACACCACTGGTCACAGTTCTCCATTTTGAGAAACTCCCTTCCACTACTACTTACTGTCTCCTGCTGACCAGCTAATTCTCTATCCATCTAGCTAGTACACCTTGGACCCCATGTGACTTCACTTTCTCCATCAGCCTACCATGGGGACGTTATCAAACGTCTTACTGAAGTCCATGTGTATAACATCTACAGGCCTTCCCTCAAGCACTGCCATTTCTCATTAAAGATCCTAATTTCAATTGATCGCCCAAGTACAATCTGGAAATTTTAACTGAACTAGACCAGTCATATAAACAACATATGAATGTTCATATACATGATCAACTAGCCACAAAAAGACATGACCCACTCTCACTAGCATAGAATATAGACATAGAACATAGAACAATACAGCACAGAACAGGCCCTTCAGCCCACGATGTTGTGCCGACTACTGATCCTCATGTAATCTCCACATCCAGATGAGGAAGGACACTACTTCAACTGGGATCAGACATCCATCTTAGGACAAGCCAAACAGACACGTACAAGAATTCCTAGAAGGATGGTATTCCAACCAAACTATCAACAAACACATTGACTTGGATCCCATTTATCATCCCCTGAGGAAACAGGAAATGACATCACCATAGGAAATGATGCCACCACAGGAAATGACATCACCAACCTAAGGAAACCTAAACACAAATAAGAAAGCAGGCCATGCCACCAGTGCTTCATCCAGAGGCTCCCTGGTGTTACCTAGTATGGTGACAAAACATCTGAAAATGAACCTTCCAGCTCAGTGAGCAAACTTACATCCAGAACCTCAACCTGAGCTACATAACTTCTCAAAATTTGCAAATATAAATGACAACACCCTTAAATATTTGGGGGTGCTAACACAATAGAGATTATCTCCTACTGGAAATAGTCATTGCCTGGCATTTGTGCACGATGAATGTCACCAAAGCCTGAATATTGTCCTGATCTTGTTGCATTTGAAAATGCACTGCTTAGTATCTGAGTCATAAATGGTGCTGAATATTAAGCGATGATCAGCGAATATCCCTACTTTTGACCTTATGATGAAGGAAAGGTCATTGATGAAGCCGGTGAAGATGGTTGGGCCTAGGATACTACCTGGAGAAGCTCCTGCAGAGATGTCTTATAGCTGAGGTGACTGCCTCTACTAACTACAACCATCTTCCTATGTGCCAGATATGGCTCCACCCAGTCAATAGTTTGTCCAGTGATTCCCATTGATTCCAGTTTTACTAGGGCTCCTTGATGCCACGTTTGGTTGAATGTGGCCATGGTGTAAAGGGCTGTCATTCTCACCTCACTTTTCGTATTTAACTCTTTTGTCCATGTTTGAACCAAGGCTGTAATGAGGTCAGGAGCTGAGTAGCCCTGGCAGAACACAAACTGGGCATTACTGAGCAGATTATTGCTGAGCAGGTGTTGCTTGATAGCACTGCTGGTAACTCCTTCCATCACTTTACTGAAGATCAAGAGTAGACTGATGGAGTGGTAACTGGCTGGGTTGGATTTTTCCTGCTTTTTGCGTGCAAGACACCCTGGTGTTTGTGCTAAACTATAGATTTATTTTAAAAAACTTTGGAAATCTCAAAGTCTTTTGTTGCCTCATTCATTATATATTAAAATAAACCATCCAATCAATGAAAAGTTCTGATTGGTGATGGTCACTCTTCCCTAAAGGATTCAACACAACAAAATTATTAATTAACCCCTTCTCATTGAGCAACACCAAATCTGAGATAGTTTGTTCCCTAGGTGGTTCCTCAGCTTACAGATCTTAAACAAAACAAATCTTGTACTCATTTCAGGAATACATCTGTCACAGTCTCATTGCTAATGCGATTAGCCCAGAGTCACACGATGCATGTTTCAATTACTCTGCAACAAGTAACTCACCTCCTTACTCCCCAGTGCCTGTCCAGCAAACCAGAACAGTGATAAAATACTCATCATCATTGGTGGTCCCTTGCAGATGAGGATGACTCTCTCTCACTCTCGGGGTGAGTCTGTAGGTGGCTGCACAGACCGATACAGCATTTGCAGGGTAGAAGGTGGTCACGGGAAGACATGGATGGGGCACTGGTGTGGCTGTGAGCTCTTTTTTTGTTTTTGTCTGGCTTCTGCTTTCTCCCCCACCAACCCACAGCAAGTCACAAAGCATTCACTGCCTTCCCAGGTGTTCCTCCTCCACTTTGGACAGTCTTGGGTCAACAATTCCCAGACATCTGTGCTACATTTTGTCAGTGAGGCCTTAATTCACTGATGTGCTTCCTCTGTCTACCTAGGACTTGCTGTTTTGAAGCTAGTGCACAGCACCTGCTTGGGGAGTCTCATGTCGGTCATGCCGACAATGCGCCCAGCCTATTCTTCAAAATTTACTGCTTCGACCACTGATGCACAAGGGCAGTCATGTACATCATCTACAAGGTGGACTGCAACAACTCACCAAGGCTCCTTTGACTGTACATTCCAAACTGTCATTCTATATCATCTAAAAGGGCAATGGCAGTGGATGCACAGGAACACCATCGCCTGCAAGTTCACATTCAAGTCACACACCATTCTGCGTGAACTATATTGCCATTTGTTCACTGTCAAAATCTTGGATTTGCCATGCTAATGGCACCATGAGTGTTCCAACACTGCTATGGACTGCGGCAATTCAAAGCAGGAGCCCATCTTCTCAAGGAGCAATTGGAAATGGATAAAAAATTCTGCGTATCACATGACCCCTCATGATCTGTAAACAAATAAAATAAAACTATCCTAAAATGTGTTCCCATCATATCCACACTATTTTTAACCCCCAGCTCTCAATTTTATTAGGATTAAATCAGCTGCCACTATCACTCCCTTCCCTCACCCTAGCCCATCAGGCAAAATGTCCCTCCAAAGGTTCCTCCCAGCTAAACCTAGAACTTGCATCTTTCTGTAGTTTTTTCCCATCTCCCCTCATATCCTTTTAGATTTCAAAGTCTCATTCTGTTCTCTTGACCCAATTCTCAAATGACTAACCATCCAACATCATCTTCTCGTTCCCACGGTATTTCACATAATTAATGGTTCTCTCCCTTCTTATGCTGTTCCTTTAATTCAGCCTGGCAACATCCTTGTAAATCTGTTCTGAACCCTTTCAAGTTTCACAACATCCTTCCGATACGAGATGAACAGAAACTTACTCCAATAAAGCAATTTTCTTCAGCTCTGCTGCAAAAGAAGTTGTCTAGCTCATCAAGTCCATCAAATCTATGTATTTACATACACTAACATAATTTATTACGTTTTAATTTTGAATTAGTGGCACATGGATTTTTCTGCATCTGAAAGGTTTAATAGTTGACTCGTAAGTATTTCTACAGCCATTATAATTTCTTTTACAATGACCCAATAGAGAGGTAGATTTCAGAACAAATGGGTTTTTATCTACATTAGGATAACTTATGACAGCCAACGGAAAGAACGGATCAGAATTTCTTTTGGAAATTATTGGAGTAATTCTTTTACAGATCAGGAAAAACACCCACAACTTGAAATTAACGGCTTTTTACAGTTTCAGCTGGAGGCAGCTCCACGTAAGTTCTTGAATGAAAATGGATGTGTATAACAGTGATCATGAAAAGGGAAAAGATAGTGAAAAAAAGACTACCTTCGAGCATGAAGTTTAATAATACTGCAGACAAGGACTATGACTGAATAAAACTCTGAAGAGGTTATCTGAAACAAAGAACGTTTAAAGGCAGGCATAGGAGAGCTCCAGAGATAGGCAATTAGACTTTCCAAAGTGGGAGTTGTAGACACAGTGAAATTAAACATATTGAGGCATTCGACAAAGGTACAATGGTGCTTTTCGGTACTGTTCAGAAATACTTTTGTTATGTATACATGTAGTTTGGGTTGAATCGGTTTTATTTTGTGAAATAAACTTGTTTTACAGTGAAAATCAAAATTGCAACATTGCATGTTTATTGTTTCAGTGAGAGATCATGCCATTAAAACCAAAACAAAACAAAATTATAATCTATCAAACCAGATTTCAGTCCGGGATTCGACCTGTCCAGTAATAGCACAAGCTAGGATTATAATACTGGCAACAGATGAACTCAATCCCTGCCTCAATTTATACAGTCAGAGTCATAAAGCATGGAAGCAGACTTTTCGTTCCCGCCTCAGTCGAAGCAAAACGCTCAGAAATACAATCTAGCTTTACCTCCTTCATCTTTATTCTGCCACTGTATCTGGGGTAACATGTGACTGAGTGACAGGGGTTGTCTTGACTGGCATGCGAGTGTGGGGGAGCGGCCAGAGCATCTGTAGGCCAACTGACCTGTAAAAAGGGGATGTGCTTTCTTTTTAAGTGCCTCACTTTGACTCAACCTCACATGCCTGCAAGGGGAAAAGAGTGTCACCCTGCTTGTACAAGCTTTAATAAACATTAAGTGTTTCCTTTGTTCAGAAAGAGCTTTTTGCCATGACCCCGTAAGCTCTGCGAGGTGTGTGTTAAAGGTTCCTCCAGAAAGCCTGTACTATACTGTGTTTAATAACTTTGGTTGCTTGTTCACAAAAGTTGGTGTGCTGCAGTTGCATCAAGTGTGTAAGAACCTCAGGAGTAAAAGGACGTGACATTTGGTGGCAGAAGTGGGATTCCAACATTCATGGAGCTTCCATGTGGACTGAATAAGTGATCGCCTGAGTGCCGGTTGTGAGAGATAGATGGGTGCAAGAGTTACCTTGAGCTTAACTTACCACTCAGTCGACCCCTCGTCCCCTAGGACTCTGATGACAGGATCTCTGAGGTAACCTATGCACTTGCATGCCAATGAGTTTGCTTTCTGAACCATAAGTTACTGGGAATTTGGAGGTTAAAGACCCCTGAAAAAAGTGAGTTAAAGTCCCCCAAATGAAAAGAGGCTGAAAAAGTCAGAAACCAGGAACTTCAAAGAAAAATATCAAAACAAAATTTGATGCTTCTTAAACTTATCTTCTTTATCCCTCACACCTCTCCTTAGAAGTACATTTAGGACAACATGACATCACTGGGAAAAGGAAGAGAAAGTGGACCCGGTCTGCTCAGATCCAGACAATAAAGTGCATTGACTGCCGGGGAAGCTTTGTCCGGGTATTTGTATTGTGGCTTGACTGAGTGTCATAGACTGCGGCGCCATGTGGTCTGCTGCGAGGCCGCGCTCTTTTTAGAAGTGTCATTTCATCGAGAAGATGCAAAAAAAGAGAAATGCTGAAATTAAGGTTGTACTAATACTTGGGTCAGAAAAGGCAGTTTCAATGTAAATTATGCCCATGCTCTGAGTGTTTAATGTTAAATATTTTGGTTTGTTAAAATATTGGATCAGCAAATCCCTTTAAGTAACTGTTTTGCCTTGTTTGAATCAGGATTTCAATTCAATGTGTTTTGTGGGCAATGTAATAGGGCAGACTTTGTTTTTACATTGAAATTGTACAACATTATGTCCTTTTTAAAATTATGAAACTTGTAACCTTCAAAGCAAATTGATTGAGTGCCTTGAGCCCCTGATTTGTTTGAAATTCTACAATGCCAGTTTAAAGAAAACTTGGGTCTATGGTCGTGCTTTAGCCAGATGAGAGTATGGTATTAAAAATTCTTTGCTGCGGTATTTTAAATGCAGGGTGCTCATAAAAAGAGTGCATTTTAATTTTAATGTTTTGTTCAGATTTTAAAGAATATTAGAACTTGAGACTGAGCTGTTTCAGTTCTGTTAATTATTGTTAAGACCTTCATATTGAAAACTCAAAGAATACTGATCTCTACCAAAGTTGCCACTGTAATTCCAACTTCTTTATTTGGAGAACATATTTTAATATATTCTGCATTTGTTTCCCACGAATATTTGAGATGTAAATCTGAACTGAAACTGCCTCATAAATGGCGAGAGCACACGAAACATTTTGGTTGTTTTCTTTGTTCCAGACTTCTGAAATAATTTTCCTGACAGCTTTCACATTAGCCAAGGATGAATTTGTTAAAGAAAAATGATTTTTGAATAACCTGAATGGGGTCCCCTGAGGATTTGATTTTAGGACCATTGATTGTTGTTTATAATTTGAGTGAATTGTTTAGGCAGTACAATTTAGACGTTTATCAAGTTTTGTACAATCCATAATGTCATAAATAGTGAACACAATAATAGATTTCAAGACAACTGAGAATATTGAAATAGTGTAGTTAAATGTGTGACTGTCTTCATATTGTAAACCACCTTGGCAAGGAAGGAATGAGAGAGGAAATGCAAAGATACTTTCAGCAGCCAACATTGTCTCTGGAGTTTCTCCATTCACAGGTAAAGCACGCCTTCGGACCACTACCCGCCCCTCCACAACCTAATCCAACAGATTCAATCAACTCCCCAGTCATGAGCACAAAAAGTGAACAAGCTAACAACAGTGAAGAGGAGGTCGGTACACCTTTTGTCAGTGGCCTTCCTATGGACATTAAACTACGTAAGTTTTACCTTCTCTTTCAATCATTTGAGGGATATGAAGGTTCACTGATCAAGCCAACATCACAACAGCCACTTGGCTTTGGTACATTTAACACAGATTGGGAGCAGAAACAGCAAAGAATGCTGAGTTTGCCTGGCCTGCTGCTGCAGCTGCAACTGCTGCACTGCACACTCAGATGTGTCCATCTAAAGCATCTCCGGAAGGATGGAAGTCTCATCAGTTTTGTGAAGCCCTTATCAAAGAAATCAGATTTCTCCGTGGAGTGGTGTGCAAGGACAGACTGGATTGTGGTTTCAGGTTGGACTTTACTGAAGGAGATTTCGGAGAACTGGCTTGTTTCCACTCAACATGGAGGGAATGGTGTGGTCACTAAGGCATGTGAATTTAAGAACTTTACTGGTGATCTCTTTTCCACATCAGAGGATTCTTCAAACTCTAATTACTGTAACGGTCTATTAATTTTTGTTATAATCATCATATGCTATGTATCAATAACTTACTTAAATACTGACTGTCAGAGTCTTATGAAATCTGGTAATGATAAAAGGAGGGAATGAGAATGAATATCGGGTATGTGCAGGTAGGGAAAAAGTTAAGTTTGAGTTTTGTGAAAAAAGAGGTTCAGCTGAGCATGACACAGATCAGATAAGAACTTGCAGTTAACAATGTGGAAAAGCACTCAGTATGTCAGGTCAGTTTAACAAGGTGAAAAGTATTCATTATGTGAAGCCAGTTAAGGTTAAGTACATTCATTGTGTAACACCAGATAATTTAATCTATACTATTGATACTCGCTGATTGTAACGGTCACCCAATCAATATGAAATGTTGCTTTATCTGGATGCATCTCTCCATAAAATGACTATAAACTCATTAAGAAACTGCTATTTCAGAGAAGACTGTGAACTCATGTCTCTCTGCACATGGCAATTGTTCTCTCTGTCCAGGGCCCAGAATAAAGAAGAAGGAGGTAAAAAGATACTGTGTCTCTCTGAGTGACACACACACTAAAGCCCACTGCCCTGTGACCAACCACTGGAACTCCCCTTTCCCACTCCCCCAAGTCCTGGGCCACCTCCACCACCAAACCAAACTCACCCGCCAATTGGAGGAAGAATGCCTCATCATCCGCCTTGGGGCCCTCCAAACACACGGCATCAACATCAACTTTCACCAGTTTCCAAGTCTCCCCTCTCCTCAACTCATCCCAGATCTAACTCTCCAACTCTGCACTGCCCTCTTGACCTGTCCATCTTCGTTCCCACCTATCCGCTCCATTCTCCCGACGGATCTATCACAATTACCTCCCACCTGCATCCACCTGTGCCCCCAGCCCCACTCCCCCCATTTATCTCTCAGCCTTTCACATTCCTGAAGGGCTTTTGCCTGAAACATCAACTCTCCTCCTCCTCGGATGCTGCCTGACTTGCTGTGCTTTTCCAGCATCATACCTTGACTTTTCCCCAACTTTTATACTCAAAGGACTGTTGCGGAAACTCCTCACCTCCCGTGGGTTTATTGCTTTTCAACCACTTCAACATACTTTCATATTTTAACACACACACCCATGTCCTGACTCACACCAAGTCTTGTTCATCTATCACCCCCACATTTGCTAACCTACACTGGTTTCTGGTTGAGTTATGCTTCAATTTCCAAAGTTACCTATGGCATTGTTCCATCCTATCTCCTCACTCTACTGTAGATCCCAAACCCTCAGCTACCTGCACTTTTCTAATACTACATTCTTAGTTTCGATTAAGTCATTGCTGGTCATACTTCAGTTGCTTGGGGCAAATCTTTTAGACATTTTAATAAATCTCTTCAGACTTCTGGTGCAAGTGCTAGGTCTATTTGCTTTTCCATATCGCTTTCCTCCTTGACAGTATTCCTTAAATCAAGCCTGTTACCAAACATTAGCCTTTTTCCCTAATATCTCACTATGTGGCACAAATATCTTTGATGGGAATGCCCTTATTTTAACTATGCCCCTACCTTAATTCTAACTTCCCATCCTCAGAGCATCCGCCCTTTCAAGTCTCTTCAGGATCTTATATACTTCATTAAGATTACCTATGTGAACTTTGTTTACCACTTGATCAGAGATTATTTACAGAAGCACATTCCAAGTGAAGCTGAATTGTGACCAGGGATTCATCCAATACTTTAATATAGCAAAGTTACTGAAATGTTGAAAATCACAACACCAGGTTATAGTCCAACAGGTTTAATTGGAAGCACACTAGCTTTCGGAGCAACGCTCCTTCATCAGGTGATTGTGGAGGGCTCGATCGTAACACAGAATTTATAGCAAAAATTTGCAGTGTGATGTAACTGAAATTAGATTAGAACCAATCTAAACATCAGGTCATGGACAGAGAACACAGGGGGCTAACACCTTCATCACATTGTCTAGCTATCACCATTGTTAACAGCTAACCCGAGAATGCAACTTAAAAAAAAGGGTTTTGTGATTTACACATAAAAGAAGTGAAACATCACTGTATTCTAACAGATGAAAGGCTTAACAGACAATCAATTTTTCAATGTATAATTTCAGTTACATCACACTGCAAATTTTTGCTATAAATTCTGTGTTACAATCGAGCCCTCCACAATCACCTGATGAAGGAGCATCGTTCCGAAAGCTAGTGCTTCCAATTAAACCTGTTGGACTATAACCTGGTGTTGTGTGATTTTTAACTTTGTACACCCCAGTCCAACACCGGCATCTCCAAATCATGATTACTGAAATGTGATTGACTCTTGGTAAATACATTACATTCTCAAAGTCATACAGCTCAAACAAAAACTTTGGTCCAACTCGTCCACACTGACCAGACGTCTAATACTGATCTAGTCCCATTTGTCAGCATTTGGAACATATGCCTCTAAACCCTTTCTGTTGATACATCCATCCAGATGTCTTTTAAATTTTGTAATTGTACCTATCTCCACCTCTTCCTCTGGCAGCTTGTTCCAACATGCACCATCTTCTCTGCGAAAAAGTTACTGCTCAGATGCTTTTAAAATCTTTTCCCTTTCACCTTAAATCTAAGAAATCTAGTTTTAGACTCCTCCATCCTAGAAAAAAGACCTATGCTTGAGACAGAATATCGGGCGGCACGGTGGCTCAGTGGTTAGCCCTGCTACCTTTCAGCGCCAGGAACCCAGGTTCGTTCCAGCCTCAAGCAATTTTCTGCGTGGCATTTGTACATTCTCCGTGTCTGAGTGGGTTTCCTCCGGGTGTTCTGGTTTCGTCCCACAATCCAAAGATGAGGTTAGGTGAATTGGCCTAGCTAAATTGTCCATAATGTTCAGGGAAGTGTAGGTTAGGTGAAGTAGTCAAGGGCAAATATAGGGTAGAGGACTGGGTCTAGGTGGGTTATTGCTCGGAGGGTTGGTGTGGACATATTGGGCTGATGGGCCTGTTTCCACACTGTAGCGATTCTAAGTCTAACTGGTGGCTGAGTGGTTAGCACTGCTGCCTCACAGCACCAGGGTCCCAGGTTCTATTCCAGCCTTGTGCGACTGTGTGTGGAGTTTGTACATTCTCCCAGTGTCTGCGTGGGTTTTCTCCGGGTGCTCCGGTTTCCACGCACATTCCAAAGACGTGCAGATCAGGTGAAATGGCCATGCTACATTGTCCATAGTTGTTAGGTGCATTAGTCAGAAGGGGGTGGGTTACTCTTCAGAGAGTCAGTGTGGACTTGTTGGGCTGTTTCCACACTGTTTCCACACTGTAGGGAATCTAATCTGATCTATTACCAGTGTTTGCTGAACAAAAAAATGCTGGATCACTGATTTAACCCTTGCAATGCTTTGAAGTTTAGAAGACTGGTTAAGTTGCATGTTAGCTTTCCACAGACTCCATATTTTCATTTCTTGACTTATTTTAATTTGTCCTCATAATAGACTTGGCAGTATTGTATAGTATTCTGGATTAGTGGTGCTGGAAGAGCACAGCACTTCAGGCAGCATCCGAGGAGCAGTAAAATCGACGTTTCGGGCAAAAGCCCTTCATCAGGAATAAAGGCAGAGAGCCTTAAGCGTGGAGAGATAAGCTAGAGGAGGGTGGGGGTGGGGAGAAAGTAGCATAGAGTACAATAGGTAAGTGGGGGAGGGGATGAAGGTGATAGGTCAGGGAGGAGGGTGGAGTGGATAGGTGGAAAAGAAGATAGGCAGGTAGTACAAGTCATGGGGACAGTGCTGAGCTGGTAGTTTGGAACTAGGGTGAGGTGGGGAAGGGGAAATGAGGAAACTGTTGAAGTCCACATTGATGCCATGGGGTTGAAGTGTTCCAAGGTGGAAGATGAGGCGTTCTTCCTCCAGGCGCCTGGTGGTGAGGGAGCGGCGGTGAAGGAGGCCCAGGACCTCCATGTGCTCGGCAGAGTGGGAGGGGGAGTTGAAATGTTGGGCCACGAGGCGGTGGGGTGTCCCGGAGATGTTCCCTAAAGCGCTCTGCTAGGAGGCGTCCAGTCCCCCCGATGTAGAGGAGACCGCATCGGGAGCAACGGATACAATAAATGATATTGGTGGATGTGCAGGTTATTGTATAATACACTAATTGGCAGATCTTGATTCTTCCGTCCTCAAAAGTTTCCTTTTTAGCAATGTACTGTGGTCATTGCAGGGTGACAGACAAGTCATTTTAACACAGTGTCCTGCTTGTATACCCACGTGTCTGTTCTTGGCATGTTGCAGTGTTCAAGTGAATCATCTTCAGGATAGACACTTCATAGCCTTCTGGACTTGATATCAAGTTCAACACCATTTAATTGTGAACTACCGTGTATTTCTTTTGTTTCTCTTAGCTTGTTACCATGTCCTCCCTTCCCCATCCCAGTTACTGTCCTTTCAAGTCTGACAGGAGACATTATTGTTCTGCTATTCTCACATTCTGATCACTTAATCAGAACTATCAATATCTTTTCTGCACCAGCACCCCACACACACGACCTCCACACCACCTCCAACCTCACCTACCAAACTACAGCCTAATTGCTGTCTCCTCCAGACTTCACTTCAACTTTGATGAAGAGTCAACTCGACCTGAAATGTCATCTTGCTCTTTCTCCATGGATGCTGTCAGACCTGCTGTGATCTCCAGCATTTCTTGCTGTTGGAGCACCTTTTTCCCCTTGCTTGCCCAACTCTATCGCATTTAGTTGCAGTGGGGCACTGAGTTTATAGGTATTTTCTAATCAACCAGTTCAGAGATGTTATGACAGATCCCTGGAGCAAGTGGGACTTGAACCTGAGCCCCCGGGCTCAAAAGTAGGACACTACCCACAGCACCACAAATACCCTGTCTGGGTTGATTTGCCGAGTTAGCTCAGCTCTATGTGCAGAAAACCAGCTTAAATTAGTTTCCTTAATTTATTAACTTAAACAGGGAGGCAATGGCTGAGTGGCTTAATCACTGAACTCTTAACCCAGAGAATGTTCTGGAGACCAGGGTTCGAATCCTGTCACGATAGATGGTGGAATTTGAATTCAATAAATATCTTGAATCAAGAGTCTGTGATGACCAGGAATCCATCGTCGATTGTTGGAAGAACCCAATTGGTTCACTCATGTCTTTTAGGGAAGGAAACTGCTGTCCTTATCTGGTCTGGCCTATATGTGACTCCAGACCCACAGCAATGTGGTTGATTCTTAACTGCCCTCTGGTATGGGCAATAAATGCTGGTCATCCAGCAACACCCTCATCCTGCGAATGAGTAAAATAAAACTGCTCACCACTTTGTATATCCATGCTTAAGCCTGCATAAAATTTTAATTTTAAGTAGTAAATTTCAGTTAAATATGGAACAAAACTATTTGATTACAAGAATTAAGATTTTTATTGCCCAATTCTCAGCACTTTCTTCAAAGCTGCAAAGTGATCAGACATGTCTGTTGTTTGAAAGGCTAAAATTTATAAAGGGAGAGACTTAGCAGAGAAGAATTTAAGTTCCATTGTTTTGAGTCCCTGAAAACAAAGGGGTTTGAGCTGCATATAGCAAATCTTCATCTGGACCTAGTAACAATTTCAGACTGAGACAGAATCACTGAATAACAAACAGCATTATTTATTTCAGGTCGCACATGTGTACATTTTGCAGTTTTCAGTCTGGTTTCATTTTATTCTCAAAAGTACGAATCATATGCGGAAGACCAGTGAGTCTGACATCAGCGGTGGGTAAATTATCAGAGGGAATCGGAGAGACAGATCTACATGGATTTGGAGAAGCAACAACTTCTTGGGAAATTGCATCTCTCAAACTTAATCAAGTTTTTTTGGGATATGAGCAAGAAAATAGATGAGGGGAGAGTGATAGATGTTGTCTAAATGGACTTCAGCAAGGCCTCATAGAATCCCTACAGTGTGGAAACAGGCCCTTCTGCCCAACAAGTCCACAGCAACCCTCCAATGAGTAACCCACCCAGACCCATTCCCCTACCCTACCTGATATTTACCCCTGACTAATGCACCTAACCTACACATCCCTGAACACTATGGGCAGAAGATCACATCTTAAAATCAAATGCATAAGAAACAAACAAAAATTAGAAATATAAATAAATAAAGAAATAAATAGTCCAGCATTAGAGACCATAGGAATAAATTAGAAAAATAAACATATGAAAAGTTCACAGTTTGACTCTCTCTGACCCAGTCCATGCCAGCACCTAACCTCAGGGGAGGCATCCACTGCACCCACCATCTCTTCACCGCTTGGTCCACTTTGGTGATGCCACTGAACTCAAGAGTCCCTGGCTCCACTACTACGCCAGGCTGCCGCTGGACCATGAGTCATGGAGTCATAGACATGTACAGCATGGAAACAGACCCTTTAATCCAACTTGTCCATTCCAACCAGATATCTTAACCGAACTTGTCCCAAGTCTGCTTCAGTTGTGGATATTGTCACCTTGTCAGTGCTATCATTTTAAAAGGCATCCGAGGTGCAGCTTTTTCCACACAGAGGGTGGTTTATATGTAGAATGAAGTGCCATAGGAAGTTCCCATCTACATTTGTGCTATAAGTTGGGCTCTATATCGCATTATCCATTATGCTGCTTCTTTACTTCTGACAAACCTGTTTAGTTATGCAAGTTTTTTTTCCCTATACACCTGGATTCTAAATCTTCAACTGCTAATCAGTTTGGCGGGTAGTACACATACACTAATTTTTAGGTGGCTTGGTATACGCCTCTAGAGACTAGGCTTCTGGTGATGTTAACCTGTTGCAAAAATATAATTCCAGAATATTGGAAAGGGTAATTTCTTTTCTAGTTTACTGGGTACTTAATCCTTGCGTTCAAACTTCCTACAATGCTCCAAGTTGCCTACCTCTTGTGCATGTATGCAAAAACACTAGGAATACTGGTCAGATAGATAACTAACCAATATGTTATGTCCCAATTATTCTAATTCATTCCCCTCCATGTCACACACTATTCTAACTTTGAACTATATCACTGTTCTGTCTCTGGCGTGGAATCACAGATGAAGGTACAGAAAATTTCCCAAATATGTGACACAACGAATGAAAACTAAAAGAAGTTTGTATTAGTATAGAAGCAGTTAATGAAAAATAAATTGGATTGAAGATTGTGGAATTTGCATATTCTCCCAGTGTTTGTGTGTGTTTCATCCAGGTGCTTTTTTTTAGGAGAAAGTGAGGACTGCAGATGCTGGAGATCAGAGCTTAAAATGTGTTGCTGGAAAAGCGCAGCAGGTCAGGCAGCATCCAAGGAGAAGGAGAATCGATGTTTCGGGCATAAGCCCTTCTTCAGGAATGAGGGGGGGGTGTGCCAAGCAGGCTAAGATAAAAGGTAGGGAGGAGGGACTTGGGGGAGGGGCGTTGG
>NC_057747.1:1747459-1785896 GCF_004010195.1 Chiloscyllium plagiosum
GGGAGTGGAGGTTGGGTTGGTGGGGGGTGCGGATCTGACAAGGGAGTTGCGGAGGTAGTGGTCTTTCCGGAACGCTGATAGGGGTGGGGAGGGAAATATATCCTTGGTGGTGGGGTCCGTTTGGAGGTGGCGGAAATGACGAAGGATGATCCGATGTATCTGGAGGTTGGTGGGTGGTAGGTGAGGACTAGTGGGGATATGTCCTGGTGGCGATTAGAGGGGCGGGGCTCAAGGGCGGAGGAGCGGGAAGTGGAGGAGATGCAGTGGAGAGCATCGTCAACCACGTCTGAGAGGAAATTGCGGTCTTTAAAGGAGGAGGCCATCTGGGTTGTTCGGTATTGGTATTGGTCCTCCTGGGAGCAGATGCGGCGAAGGCGAAGGAATTGGGAATATGGGATGGCGTTTTTACAAGGGGCAGGGTGGGAAGAGGTGTAATCTAGATAGCTGTGGGAGTCAGTCGGTTTATAGTATACGTCAGTGTTGAGTCGGTCATTCGAGATAGAGATGGAGAGGTCTTGGAAGGGGAGGGAGGAGTCTGAGACGGTCCAGGTAAATTTGAGGTCGGGGTGGAAGGTGTTAGTAAAATGGATGAACTGTTCAACCTCCTCGTGGGAACACGAGGTAGCGCCGATACAGTCATCAATGTAGTGGAGGAAAAGGTAGGGTGTGGTGCCAGTGTAGCTGCGGAAGATGGACTGTTCCAGAGATGTGCAGGCTAGGTGGATAAGTCATGGTAAATGCAGGGTTACAGGGATTTGTCGGGGGCGGGGGGGGGGGGGGGGAGAGAAAGAAGGTGGAGAAGAGAAGATGGGATGCAGACTCAAATGGACCACATGATTTCTATCTGCACTACAGGGATTCTGTTCCAAAGTAAAAAAGGATTCATAACAAATGTCTGGTTGATAACACAAATGAGAATCCAACTAAAAAGATCGGAGAAGTGTAAAAATACAAAGGGAACCAAAAAAGGGAGACAAAACTGGCTGTTAACATAAAATGGAACCAGAGGGATACAAGCAGTAAATGCTTGTTAAGAGGAGGAGTTAGGGCAATGAAGGATCCACAAGAAAGGTTCCACAGAGAGGCAGAGGTACTAAATGTTGTCTATTCTGACAATGATGCGACTAAAGTTGCAATGAGAAAGATAAGTGAGCCACTAAATAAGTTAAAAATTAACAAAAAGGAGGCATTATGAAGGCTGGCTGAATTATATATTAATAGGTCACCATGACCATATCAGATGCACCTGAGGATGCTAAGGGAAGTAGGCATGGAAATTGCAGAGGCACTTTTTATATTCATCGCAAACCAATTTTTTTTCATAAAATTTGATATGTTTTGAATGAGACAAGTTCAAGAGAAATACAGTAAAAGAGGTGGATTATGGACTCCCAAAACGCATTTGATACAATGCCAAACAACAGGTGTGTCAGTAAAGTTGAAATCCACAAAATATCAGGAACAGTGGCAGCTCTGATAGAAAGTTGATAGAAAGTTGATAGAGTGACAGGCTACAGAGTAACGGCAAACAATTGTTTTTCACACTGGAGAAAGGTGTAGAAGGATGCCCAGGGAAACAAGTATTTGGATTACTCTTTCTTAACCTAGATTACGATCTAAACTGGAATGTAAAGATTTCAAAATCTGTGGGTGATAGAAAACTTCGGAGTACAGTGAAATGAGAGGCTGGTGGAGACTTCAAGAGGGTGTGGAGAAGCGGCAGATGAAATTTAATACAGGAAACTACAAAGCAATACAGTTTGATAGGAAAAACACAAAGGTTATGCAAAATAAAAGAACACAACTCTAAAGGAGATGTAGAAATGGCTGTATGAGGCATAAAGAAAGCAGTTAGAAGACTGCAAAAGAAAGAAAATTATATTGACCACTTATAAAATTCTGGTTCAGCCTGAACTGCAGAAGTATATCCAGTTTTGACCAAAGTACTAGACATATCTCAAAGCATTGCAGAGAAGGTGTTGAAAAGATCAATGAGCAAGTTGCCAGGAAGGCAGACTTCAATTACACCAACTGAATGGACAAGTTGGGGCTATTCTCGCTGACCTGGTCAAAAAGGAAATTTGACAAAAGTGTTGAAAATCATGAGGGGATCAGAACACAGTAAAAAGAGATTAAAATTGCTAAGAGACATAAACCAGAAGACACTGATTTAAGGTGAACAAAAGAATGTGTGACGACATAACAAAACTTTTGTGCACCACCTGTTCAGAATCTAGAGCTTTAGAGAATGGTGAAGACAGATTCATGCTTTTCAGAAGATTAGATTAGATTACCTACAGTGTGGAAACAGGCCCTTCGGCCCAACACGTCCACACCGACCCTCCGAAGAGTAACCCACCCAGACCCCTTTCCCTCTGACTAATGCACCTAACACTATGGGGAAATTTACCATGACCAATTCACCTGACCTGCACATCTTTGGACTGTGGGAGGAAACCGGAGCACCAGGAGGAAACCCACGCAGACACGGGGAGAATGTGCAAACTCCACACAGGCAGTCGCCCGAGGCTGGAATTGAACTTGGGTCCCTGGTACTGTGAGGCAGCAGTGCTAACCACTGAACCACCGTGCCGCCCCCAATAATAGATAATTAGACAAGTACATGAAAATAACAAGATCTACAGGCAGGACTTGTGATTAGATGATTTGCTGTTGTAGAGTGCCTATACAAACTTAATGGGCCAGATAGTCCACCTATACTGCTGTATTCATTCTTTAATCTTTAATTGCCCCACAATGCAAAAGTAGCATAGGACTAATCTGATACTCCTATTCTAACAGGTTGAGAAGGGTCAAGTTTAGATTTTATAAAACCTTAAGATTGCAATGTAATTGTGTTGATGACTGTTGTTTAGTCGGCAACTTGAGTAATATAGACACTTGGACCAAGTTTGTTCAGTATCCATTAGTGCTGATAAAAAAAATCCCTTTATTTTCACTGCCAGCTTTTTCAATACTCCCCCTTGAGCCAGTTTGCAGTGATTGCAGTGTTGTTCACTCTGCACCAGATTTGATCTCTTCACTCTTGCATTAGAAAACTCATTCTGAAGCAGTGTATCAGACTTTGTTCCTTTCTCCACAGATGCTGGCTAGTTTCTCCAGCATTCTCTGTTTGTTATAGAAAACTCAGCCGATCTGCTCTGGATGATATTGAGCATTTCCCATAGCTAAGAACCCATCTCTCTCAAGAGACCGTGAAGACAGAGACTGATTTTCATCAGTAAGGGAATTGAAGTTTATGGGGAAAAGGCAGGAAAGTGCAGTTGAGTATCAGATCAATTATGATCTCATTAAATGGTAGTGCAGACTCGATGAGCTGAATGCCTATTCCGCTGCCACTTGTTATTGATCAACTGATCATGTCAACCTTCAACAAACTGTATCGGCAAGATTTTAACTATCCTCTAAGTTAGCAAAAGTCCAATTGTACAGGGCAGTTGTCAACCATGCTCTCTCTAATGTGTCTCCTTCCAGCACTGGCTGTTGCATTCCACTTTCCTTCAAGTTTAGCAATTCCGCTTACATTTTAAAAGGGGACACTGCTCATGAGCAACCAGTAAGTTGCTTGATTAGTGCACTTGATCATCTCTGAGCTATGCAGTTGGTTATGCAGTGATGTCAGTTGTCGTTCCCAAACTCCTGCATTGCAGTGAGACTTCATCGTCAGTGGCAGTCTTTTGCAGAGGAGGATGACTCTCTTCCACACTCAGGATGGGTCCGTAAGGTGGCTGGATAGTCTGATGCAGCTTCCGCAGGCTCTGTTACATCTGGGCAGGTGGCAGCCGTGGGAAAGAATGGCTGAGACATTGGCATGGCAGCACTCTCCTTTTGTTGTTTTCACCTGTCCTTAGTTTTTTCCTAACGGCAAGCATCAAGGAGTTTGCAGCTTTACTGCGTGCTCCTCCTCCACTTTGGACAGTCTATGGTCAGTGATTCCTAGGTGTCCGTGGGAATGCTGCAATTCACTAGTGAGGCGTCGTGTATCACTAAAGTCCTTCCTCTGTTCACCTAGGCCTCGTCTGCCATTTCAAAGCTGTGAGTAGAGCACCTGCTTGGGGAGTCTTGTGTTGGTCATGTGGACGACATGATCCAGCTCATCGTAGTTGCTCAAAGGTGGTCAGTACCTCAATGCTGAGATGTTGGCCTGCTGGTATTGCATTTTTCTTCCCAACGAATTTGCAAGACGTTGTGCAGGCAGCATTATAATCATGGAATCCCTACAATGTGGAAACAGGCCAGTTGGCCCAACAAGTCCACACCAACCCTCCAGACAGGATCCCACCCAGACCCATTCCTCTACTATTTCCCATGACTAATGCACCCAACCTATACATCCCTGAACACTGAGCAATTTAGCATGGCCAACTGCGCACCTTTGGATTGTGGGAGAAAACTGGAGCACCCGGAGGAAATCCACGCAGACTCCACTCAGACAGTTGCCAGAGGGTGGAATTGAATTGGGTCCTTCATGCTTCTAACTACTGAGCCACCATGCCGCCCCAGTGTTGATGGTACTGCTCCAGCGCCTGAGCTGTCTGCTGGAGACAGCCCACATCTCAGAGCCGTATAGGAAGGCGGGAACAAGCTCAGCTCTGTAGACCATGATCTTGGTGACGAATCTGATGTTGTTGTCCTCAAACAACCTTTTCCTCAGGCAACCAAAAGCTGTGCTCGCGGGGGGGGGGGGGGGGGCTGGGCCTCTCATGAATATCTGGTTTTGCCGACAGAACACTCCCAAGGTACTAGAAACAGTCAATGTTTGATAAGGGCACGCTGGGGACCTTGATGATTGGGGTTTCACTCCACACCAGGCCAGGTTGGAGGTCCTTTGCCTTGCCAATGTTCAGGGTGAGAATTTATGCAAGAGTCACAGATAAGAATGCTGGGGAAATTTCAACAATACCTGTAGGTCCAAGTTTAACAAGTGAACTGACTTACAAATGTTTCTGACCTCTACAAAGATTCAGGCAGAAGTCCTGCAAAATCAACTTTGATGACCTAAAATGGTGTCTAGGTAAGTTAATAAGGCACAGGTGCAGAATTAGGCCATTCAGCCCATTGAGTCTGCTCCACCATTCCTTCATGGCTGATATGCTCTTCATTCCCATTTTCCTGCCCTCTCCCCATAACCCTTCAACCTATTACCAATTAAAAATCTGTCTCATTCTTCTTTAAATTTACTACTCACTGTTCCAGTATCCATCGCACTTTGGGGTAGCAAATTCCACGGATTCACAACCCTTTGGGAGAAGTAGCTTCCTCAACCGTTTTAAATTTGCTACCCCTCATCCTAAAGATATAACCGAGAATGCCTCACAAGAGGATCTGCTCCACGTATATTTTAGCCATACTGAATATCATCTTAAATACCTCAATTTGATCTCCCCTCATTCTTTCAAAGTCCAGAGAGTATAGGCCTAAACTGTTCAATCTCTCTTCAAACAACAAACCCCTTATCTCTAGGATCAATCTAGTGAATCTCCTCTGAACTGCCTCCAATGCTATTCCATCTTTCCTCAAATAAGGGGACCAAAACTGTGTACAATATACCAATTCCTTGTATAGTTGCAACAATACTTCCTTACCTTTATGTTCTATTCCTCTATTGAGGACATGTCTGCCCTCAATCCTAATATCTTGCTGAGTATTTTATCCCTATCAATGTTGCTCGTTCTAAGTTCGACCTCTGACTTGCCTGTTCCAATAGGAATGGTACTGTTGTCCTCCACCATGAAAACTGTGTGAAAACTCCACCATGAATTTTGTTAGTTTTCTTTCATAATATATCTTATTTCTTTTTATTAATGGTTAGTATCCTTTTGTTTATGTTTCAAAGTTTCCCATTACACAATACCAAATCCAGAGTAGCCTGCACCATAGTTTGTTCCATAACACACTGCTCCAAGAAACAGTCCCTAACACATTCAATGAACTCTGCCTCCAGATGGTCAATAAATATCTCTACTGCCAGGCCCCCTATATACAGGGCATTCCCCTTTAACTCGCATTTCATCAACATGATTTGGGCGTAACGCGATTGGTGAATTGGTGAACAATTTTTTTAAAAAATGTGAACTCGTGAGCTATTACATGATTTCATTCCCAGTTACCTTAAGTCCACTCGAGGTGTTTAATTCCCGTTGTTCCCATTATTTCTATTGTGCAATCTTCTACAACACAAAGTCGCATGAGGACACAACTACGACATTATAGCTGAACAGACTGTATTTCTAAGGTTCAACTGTGCAGGAATTGGTGGGAACGTGTGATAAAATCCATTTCTTGTGTATCCAATTGTATCAGAGAAGCATGCATTTTCGGAGAATGCAACATTCAGAGCACAGTCAGTTCTTAATTCTGCCCTGTGACTATTGTAAGGACTATTGTAAGTTCTTCAATAGGTAATTGGGGACAGTTTAGGGGACACAGGCAGCTGGAGAAAGAGAACTAGGGGTAGTATATGCCATATATGGCACTATGCTGCTAGAATGAACTCAGAAGTAAGTCCTACGAGTTCAGTAGACAGCTAATGAATTTGAGTGAGAACTCAGAAGTCATCCTGGGGAGCTAAGAAGTGGGAAAGTTGCTGCCTCCATAATAGGGGATGCCATGTGGGGCTTTTAAACCAACTTGAATTAACATGACAGTGCAGCTAAGAAAGTGGCATTTAAAATGCCACAAGCAGTAGTTGCCTCATACAACTGAGCCAAAGTGGAACTCAGAAGACCCAGCGACAGATCTAGCAAAAAGGTGGAGTTGTGTTTGTGTAGAAGTACTGGACTGTGATCAAGGGGAGCATACAGGAACAGGAGCATTCATCCAATTAACTCATATAGAATGGTTTTTAAGAGTGAGTTTAAAGACAGTATCAGCAAAAATGAAGAACTGCAGTTCCTTATGAAATTTCATGAGATTGATAACCCACTGTTATTAACAGCTAGGGGGGATTTACTGAGAAATGTGTGAAATCCGTCCTGAGTTCATTAGCTTTTTGATGTGTAGTGTGGGAGTGTACAATCACAGCATATTATCCATATTTACCATGTTAATTCTGAATATTGTGTCTCTGCATGTTTTCTTACTGGAGGTGGTCACACTACTTAGTATTTTCTGATCTGATCAGTGGTCAGGGCTAAGGAACTGTGGGTGCAGTTGAGGCAGTTATTGGGACCCAGAAAGCAGGAGATGGGAGCACCTCAGCAATTGTTCAACAGGTTTGGCATTCTTTTGGTTTGTTGGGTGCGTGAGGGGGACTGCTGGGTGGTTGAGATACCCAACTATGGCACTGATGAGCACAGGAACCCACTTAAGTGAGTTTTGCAAAAAGGAATGCAGTGGTATTAGAGGAAGATAGTAATCTGCAGGGGATTGATGCTGTTCCCTGCAGAGAAGAGCAAGAATTCAGAAGGTTGTACTGCTTGCCTCATACCAAGATTTGTGAAGCACGTTCAAGGCTAAGAGGAACATAGGCAGCGAGGGAGGTCAATTTAGACAACACAAGGAAGAAAGGTACTTCACAATCAGTATGAGAAATAAAGTATCAAATAAAGCAGAGCTCAAAGGGTAATAGATTTGAATTATTCCCTTAGCCACACGAAAGTCGGCAGAGGGCAAATAAGATCAGTGAAGTTAATGAGTGACACAAAGGCTGGTGCAGAAGTGGGTTCCAGTTTGTAGGGCAGTAGAAATAGACAAAGTGGAATCTATGCTGTTGAGATAGTCTACATCTGAACAAGGCTGGGACAGGTGCTCTTGCAAACTGCAGAACCAGGGAACTAGAGAGTGTTTTAAACTAAATAATGGGGCCAAGTGATTATGTTTGGGAAGATGGGGCAAATCAAAAAGTACAGAAAGGGCAAAACAGAAGTGTTTAAATTGGGAAATAATAATGCCATGACCGGAAGGAATTATAATAATAATTAGTAATAACATTAGCAAATTTGCTGATGATACTAAGCTGGGTGGCAGGGTGAAATGTGATGAGGATGTTAGAAGATTACAGGGTGACCTGGACAAGTTAGGTGAGTGGTTAGATGCATGGCAGATGCAGTTTAATGTGGATAAATGTATGGTTATCCACTTTGGTGGCAAGAACAGGAAGGCAGATTACTACCTAAATGGAATCAATTTAGGTAAAGGGGCAGTACAAAGAGATCTGGGTGTTCTTGTACACCAGTCAATGAAGGTAAGCATGCAGGTACAGCAGGTAGTGAAGCGGCTAATAGCATGCTGGCCTTCATAACAAGAGGGATTGAGTATAGAAGCAGAGGTTCTTCTGCAGCTGTACAGGGCCCTAGTGAGACCACAGCTGGAGTAGTGTGTGCAGTTATGGTCTCCAAATTTGAGGAAAGACATTCTGGCTATTGAGGGAGCGCAACTTCGGTTCACGAGGTCAATTCCTCGTGAATGGCGGGATTACCTTACACTGAAAGACTGGAGCGACTGGGCTTGTATACCCTTGAGTTTAGAAGACTGAGAGGGGATCTGATTGAGACATGTAAGATTATTAAAGGATTGAACACTCTGGAGGCAGGAAACATGTTTCCGCTGATGGGTGAGTGCCGAACCAGAGGACACAGCTTAAAAATACGGGGTTTTTAAGGACAGAGATGAGGAGAAACTTCTTCCCCCAGGGAGTGGTGGCTGTGTGGAATGCTCTGCCCCAGAGGGCAGTGGAGGCCCAGTCTCTGGATTCATTTAAGAAAGAGTTGGATAGAGCTCTCAAGGATTGTGGAATCAAGGGTTAAGGAGATAAGGCTGGAACAGGATACTGATTAAGGATGATCAGCCATGATCATATTGAATGGTGGTGCAGACTCGAAGGGCAGAATGGCCTACTCCTGCACCTATTGTCTATTGAAGAACAAAATTAAAGCCTCTGCGTCTGAACGTATGAAGCATTCTGAACAGATAAACTAATAACAAAAATAGAAATACATATCGGGTCATATAGCCATTACAAAGGCATAGCTGCAGGATGACACATTGATATAACATTTGGGAAAGACTGAGGTAGAAAAAGATTGAAGGGTAGTTCTGATAATTAATTATTGTATTTGCACAGTAGAGAGGATGACAAATTCAGGAAATCAAGGCGTAAATCAATTTGGGTATGAAGGATAGTTACTAAAGGCAAGAAGTCATTTTTAGGGGTAGCGTGCAGGCCTCCAAAAATAAGTATCTTTGATGAAGGGACTGAATGCATGGTTGTTGAATCTGTCATTGGCACAGGACAAATACAAGTCCAACATGAACCCTTTATGGTAAAATATTGGAGCAATAAACTCAGAGAACCTTAGACTTCTAGACAATACCGGACTGGCTGGGAAGAACAAAAATGCTTTCAGTGAGTTCAAAGGGAGCAATTCAGTTGCAGCCCAACAAGAAAATAGGAAGTGTAAGAAGGAACTTAAGAAAGCAATTAGAAGAACAAAAAAAGGGGGCATGAAAAAGGACTTCTGAACAAACTTAGGGAGAATCCTAAGATACTTTATATTAAAGGGAAGAGGTTAACCAGTGAAAGGATAGTGCCCATTTGGGACCAAGAGGCAATCGGTGTGTGAACCGCAGGATATCGGAAGGATGTTAAATGAATATTTCTCTTCGGTTCTCCTTTTCCAGAGTGAAAACTGAAGTATGGCATTCAGGAAAAGGCACTGTGAAGAACTTGCACATTTTGACATAGGAAGTGGGGAGGCACCAGATGTTATTACAGGCTTAAAAATGGACAAATCCCCTAGCCTGGACAAATTGTATCCCAGGGTGCTATGGAAGGTGAAGCAGGAAATTGCAGGGACATTAACACAAATTTTTCTCTCCTCTCTGCCCATGGGTGGGGGGGGTGGGGGCGGGTGCCGCCAGAGGACTGGAAGATGTCTAATGTGGTTCTAGTTTTCAACAAAGGTGGTAGAGATGAACCAGGAAATTATAGACTGGTCAGTCTCATGTCAGCAGTAAGGAAACTACTGGAGAAAATTCTTAATGACAGAATTAATATCTACTTGCGAAACATGGGTTAATTAGGGATAGTCAGCATGGCTTTGGCAGAAGGAGGTCATACCGAACAAATTTGTTAGAATTTTTCAAAAATCTGATCAAGTGTGTTGCTTGGGGAATTTCAGTTGATGTTGTTTATATAGATTTTAGCAAAGCTTTTGACAAGGTACCACATAGGACACTGATCAAGAAGCTGAAAGCAAACAGAGTTCAGGAAAACTTGGCAAGAGGGAGCAGAAGCTGGCTTAGTAATAGGACGTAAAGGGTAGTATTAGAAGGTTGTTTAAGTGACTGGAGACCAGTGTCCAGTAGCGTACCACAAGAATGAGTACTGGGACTTACCGTTTGTTCTGTAATGCATGGTTGCATTCTTTGCAAACCCACATTATAGAAAAATCACACTTTAGAAACAGCGCTTAAAGTTGGTGATGGAACTGCTTGACAGCCAACACACATTTTAAAAGTTTGAGTTTTACAGCCAAAACAACACATTTTAAAAAGGTTTGTGCTTTAGAAACAGTGTCCACAATTTGTCAATCACATTACAGCAAATTTGCATTAACAAAACACATTTTACAGTAGAACAACCTGTATATAAATGATACAGATGAAAATGTAGAGGGAATGTTAAGCAAGTTTGCACATGACACCAAGGATGGTTATTAGTGAAGACGATGGCTGTAGATTATAGGAATATATAGATGGGTTGGTCAGATGGGCAGAGCAGTGGCATATGGTATATAACGCTGTTAAGTGGAAGGTGACACACTTGGGAAGAAACACAAGATGAGGGAGTATTTAATAAATGGCAGGTCACTGGATTGCTCAGAGGAACAGAGGGATCTTGGGGTAATTATTCACAGATCCCTGAAGTCAGTAGTACATGTGAATAGGATAGTTAAGGCGGCAAATGGGACACTTTCTTTCATCAGTTATGGCATAGAGTATAACAGCAAGGAGGTAATGTCATTGTACAGAGCGTTGGTTAGGCCACAGCTGGAGTACTGTGTGCAGTCTGGACACCCCACTACAGGAACGATGTAGCACTCGAGAGATATACAGAGAAGGCTCATCAGAAAGTTGCCGGGATGGAGCAATTGAGATATAAGAGACAGACTTGGATCGTCTTCTTTAGAGCAGAAAAGGCTGAAGGAGGAAACGATTGAAGTGTAGAAGGTTATTAGGACAGGGGTCAATCACAGAGGGGTTGTAATTTTAGGGTAAGGGACAGGAGATTCAGAGGGGATTTGAGAAAAAAAACCTTTTCACTCAGATTTTGGTGGGAATCTGGAATGCACTGCCTGGAAAGGTAGTGGAGACTGGAAACTTTACAAATGTATGACGACATTGTGGTGGTGCCTGTAACTGGTGCAGAGTGAGTGATCTCTTAGTCATCAGGAGTTAACTTGTATAGTCAATCGATTCTTGGAAGCTGAAATGGGGCCTGGTCCACCAGACTGGGGGTCAGTCACCTGGCTGTTGCAGCAGCTGGAGTATTGGTGGTGATGAGGTGGTGTTGGCAGCAGAGATATTCCAGGTCTGGTCAGCAGGGCTGCTTCAGTGTGCTTCTCCTTGCTGTTGCATCCTCAAGCAATGGCTTGGCTGCTGCAGAGTGTGGCAGCATCCCAGTAACTACTTAGGAAATGAAGAGCCATGTATAGAACAAAATAATGTAATTGGCCCTAAATTTTTGTTATAATGTATGTAACCAAAGTGGCAGTGAATTATGGCAGCTTCTATACATTTTACTGTAACTGCATAAATACATGTAACAAAAAATGTCTATTACTACTACAACCTTTTAAAAAATATCTGGATGAGCACTTGAAATATCATAACATTCAATGATATGGTATAAGTGCAGAAAATTGGAATTAGTGCACCTTTAGTGGTGGATATCGTTCGTGCAATTTGATGGGTCCAAGGGCCTTTTTTGTGCTGAGGGACCATATAACTCTGACTCTAAATGGGAAAGTTATTTGTGAAGAAGAGATAAAGAAGCTAAAAAGGTATTTACATAGGTTGAGCAGGAAAGCATCCAGATGGAATATAATGTCAGAAAATATGAAACTGACCACTTTAGTAGAAAAAGTAAAAAAAGTGCACCATCTAAATTGCGAAATATGCAGAGATTGGAGGTTCAAATATATCCTCATGGAAAGGTTGCAAAAGGTTGGTATGCATGTACAACAACTAATGAGGTAACCTAGTAGAATATACTGTTAATTACAAGGGGAACTGAATACAAAATTAGTAAGGTCATGTTTCACCTCCACAGGGTACTGGTGAGACCTCATCTGAGGTATGTGTACAACATTAGTGCCCTTATTTAAGGAAGGATGTAAGTGCAATGAAAGCATTTCAGTGATTCACAAAAATACCTGGAATGGGTGATTTATCTTATGGTGAAAATTTGAATAGTGAGTTCAGGAAAGAGAGAGACTACTTAATTGAAACATAAAACCCTGATGGTTTTAACATGTTACATAGCAAGAATGCAAATAACCAGGAAAGCTAATAGGATGTTATGCTTTATTGCAAGGGGAAACTGAATACCAGAATAGGGAGGCCATGTTTCAGTTATAGAAGGCATTAGTCAGACCACAACTGGAGTACTGTGCACGGTAATGGTGACTATATTTACAGAAGGATGTTAATGCATCGGAGGCAGTTCAGACAAGGTTTACTAGACTAATAGTTGGAATGAGCGGATTGACTTAGGAGGAAAGATTAGACAGCCTCTATCCTCTGGAGTTTAGCAGTCAGAGGGTGAATTAATTGAAATATTTAAGATCACGAGGAAACTTGATTGGGTGGATGTTGACTAACACCTTCCACCCCGACCTCAAATTTACCTGGACCGTCTCAGACTCCTCCCTACCCTTCCTAGACCTCTCCATTTCCATCTCGAGCGACCGAATCAACACGGACATTTACTATAAACTGACCGACTCCCACAGCTACCTCGACTACACCTCCTCCCACCCTGCCCCCTGTAAAAACGCCATCCCATATTCCTTCGTCTCCGCCGCATCTGCTCACAGGAGGACCAGTTCCAATCCGAACAACCCAGATGGCCTCCTTCTACAAAGACCGCAATTTCCCCCCAGACGTGGTCAACGATGTTCTCCACCGCATCTCCTCCACTTCCCGCTCCTCTGCCCTTGAGCCCTGCCCCTCCAATCACCACCAGGACAGAACCCCACTGGTCCTCACCTCCCACCCCACCAACCTCCATATACATCATATCAGATGTATCCATATACGTCGTCATTTCCGCCACATCCAAACGGACCCAACCACCAGGGATATATTCCCCTCCCCTCCCCAATCAGCGTTCCGAAAAGACCACTCCCTCCGTGACTCCCTCATCAGGTCCACACCTACCTAACCTCCACTCCTGGCACCTTCCCCTGTAACCGCAAGAAATGCAAAACATGCACCCACACCTCTCCCCCCTTACTTCCCTCCAAGGACCCAAGGGATCCTTCCATATCCGCCACAACTTCACCTGCACCTCCACACACATCATTTACTGCATGCGCTGCTCCCGATGTGGCCTCCTCTATATTGGGGAGACAGGCTGCCTACTTGCGGAATGTTTCAGAGAACACCTCTGGGATATCCGGACCAACCAACCCAACCACCCCGTGGCTCAACACATCAACTCCCCCTCCCACTCCACCAAGAACATGCAGGTCCTTGGACTGCTCCATCGCCAGACCATAGCAACACGACGGCTGGAGGAAGAGCGCCTCATCTTCCACCTAGGAACCCTCCAACCACAAGGGATGGACTCAGATTTCTCTAGTTTCCTCATTTCCCCTACCCCCACCTTGTCTCAGTCCCAACCCTCGAACTCAGCACCACCTTCCTAACCTGCAATGTTCTTCCTGACCTTTCCGCCCCCAGCCCCACTCCGGCCTATCACCCTCAACTTAATCACCCTCATCTTAACCTCCTTCCACCTATCGCATTTCCAACGCCCCTCCCCCAAGTCCCTCCTCCCTACATTTTATCTTAGCCTGCTTGGCACACTTTTCTCATTCCTGAAGACGGGTTCATGCCTGAAACGTTGATTCTCCTGCTCCTTGGATGCTGCCTGACCTGCTGCGCTTTTCCAGCAACACATTTTCAGCTCTGATCTCCAGCATCTGCAGTCCTCACTTTCTCCTGGATATTGAAAGCATGGGTCCTTTTGTGGGATGACGTAGAACTAGGGGGTCACAGCTTAAAAACAAGTGGGGTGGGGAATCATTTAATTTTAAGAGTTAAGAGTCTTTGAAAATCCCTTCCTCAAAAGGCAACAGATGGAGAATTTTTAAATATATCTACAGCAGAAGTAGATAGATTCTTGACTACCAAGGGAATGAAAGAATATTAGGCATATGCAGGAATGTAGAACTGAAGTTAAAATCAAATCAGCTGTGATCTTATGAATGGCAAAGCAGACTCATAGGGCTCGTAGAGTGGTTGCCTAACTCTTGTTCCTTAGAACATAGGACATTATGACACAGTTCAGTACCCTGCAGCCCCCTTATTTGTACGTTCGTATCTATCCCTCAACGTGGGAGTTCTCGAATTAAGAATCGCTGTTGTACTGGTGAAGAGCAACCTTTCTGAACTGCTGCATTCCATGTGATCTAAGTAAACCCATAATGTCGTTGGGAAAGGTATTCAAGAATTTTGACTAAACAACACTGAAGAAACAGCGATATATTTTGAATCAGACGGCAACTTGCTCCTGTTAGGGTCATTCACTGCATAACTGTGCAGAACCACTGCTTACTCATGATAACGATACTCATGGTGTAAGTGTCCAAGTCACTGTCTGTTCCAGGTAACCATGATGTGAAAGAGCCGGTGTTGGACAGGGGCGGGGGAGGAACAAAGTAAAAATCACACAACGCCAGGTTTAGTCCAACAGGTTTATTTGGAAACACTAGCTTTCAGAGCACTATTTCTTCATCAGGTGGTTGTGAAGCAGGACCGTAAAACAGTGTCATGCAAGCAAAATGATGCATTTAACAAATCTGTGTGTTATGGTCCTGCTTCACAACCACACGAAGAAACAGCGCTCCGAAAGCTGGTGCTTCCAAATAAACCTGTTGGACTATTATCTGGTGTTGTATGATTTTTAACTTATTCCAGGTAACAATCAGACACCATGTCACACTATATAGAGTACCTCAAACCAATTTTTAAATTGTCTGCTTCCTGTTCTGGAGGCATCTGTCCATTGAAGTTGTAAAATGTTGTTCACAAATATGTCATTAAGGTGCACATGCTGTTGGTCTGTATGAAGCTGGCACTGGACAGCAATGGCATCACGCACAAAATAGGCATAATTTCAGCGAGTCAGTATTACAGTGGAGCTTTATACATTGTTGAGGGCCAATGTTTGTGTATTAGGGAAAAAATGCAAAGCTAACTAAGGTTTGGATTCAATCTGCTTAAGCACATTCAACATGGTAATAAGTTGCTACAGTGCAGACACTGGAATGGAGATGTAGCAACACAAATGAAGCCCTGGCTCAAATTAGGAGATGATTGTGAACGGACTTTCCTGACAAAGTATTCAGGAAAGGCAAGGAAGGAAAGAAGTAAAAGATGGGAGACTTGGCACTTTCTGTAGAAGGAGCTGTTACAGCACTGGTAGGGATCACATACTCTGGCATACCAAGACAGAATCTATTGGTTAAAATAGATGAACCATTTCACTTCTGGGTGATAGCCACCATAGTGGGAAAGAGACAGAAGAGTAAATCTGCACGAAATTACAGGATTAGAGAAGTGCTAATGGAGAAATTTCATTATTCTAATGGGATAGTTTCAACAGAAGGAAAATAACTGTGTAAATGTATGGCAAAGCACTCTGGCAAGAAGAACATGAATAAAAGTGAAGGCAAAGTCTCCGTTTACAGAGTTACTACATATTTCAAAGAACTAGATTCTATCTGAAGGTAAAACAATTTATAAATCACCAACATATAACTGTATCAGTTAAAAATCTAACCCCCCCCCCCAGTCTCACTTAATTCCACCTCGAAACACACACACAGACTGAAGAAATTGCCGTATGGGCAGAGTAAAATGCCGGGAAAGCATTTACATGGTGCCTGTCCACAGAGTTTGTCCTTTTGTCAACCAGAAATCTTCTTCTCAATCTTCCTGCTTCCATTATTTTCATTTGTTTGCAGGAAGCACAGGATGACTGGTTCACACTTATAAAACTCTCTGATATATTAATTGAAAGGTTACAACAACCGATGAGGGGAAACAAACAGGCTGTCTTCAGGCTTGAGATGCTTTTTATTGCAGAGCAATAACAGCTTCCTTCCTCTTCCAGAGTTCAAATAATTTCCGAACATTCACACCATAAGCTATTCAGCTACCTGGGAACCAATTACAGTTTGTCTTGATGACTGGTCTCTAGCCCACAGACCAATCAGCTACTCGTTGTCAGCCAAACTTTGATTTGTACACACCTCTTGGCTCCAGCTAATCTGCAACTCGACCTTCTCTCACTGCTTAAACAAGCAATTGTGTAAACAGCACTTACAATGAATATCAGGAAACCTGTTTTTTAAAAATCTTTCAACAATCCTTGGCTTCTAATCCAGTTCATGCAATTTTACCACATAATCAAAAATACAGAAAAATAAACAGAAACTTTACACCGTTTAACAATAAATTATACCTATTCAAATCAAGAGATTAGACTAAGTATTTTCTCACAAAGAATTGAAGGACTTTGGAACTTTCTTCCTTGAAAGGCTCTGAAAGCAGAGTCTACGAATATTTTTAAGGAATAGATAGATAAATTCTTGATGAGTAAGACAGAATGTCCATTGGGGTAGACAGAAATGTGAAGTGATCAGATCAGTTAACAATTTACTGAATAGTGGAACAGTCTCAAGAGGCTGAATGGCCTACTCAAGTTCCCAATTCAGATTAACTAAACTCTTGACTTTCATTCTTTGGCACTTGTACCACGGCTATCAGTCCTATGTCATAACAAAGGAAAATTGCTCATTTCCCTCTCGATTTAAAATGAGAAATTGTCATCAGATCACAAGCAGATGTCAATATTGGGGAAAAGCATGCCAGCAGAGCAGATCCATGTCACAAACTGCACAGGTCAGGTGCTGCTTTAACAATCCCCTATACTGATTAACTAATACCATGAATTAATCGTTATTCACACAGGAGTTTGAATTTGCTCTCAAGTTTCTTGGGTGCTCTGATCACAGAGCTTCAGTTCTACTTGATGATTTGAAATCAATGACCATTTGCCCCGTGAAACCCTGCATTGTTAAGGTCTATACAAAGTTGATTAAACTGCAAGAAATAGATTTTGAAAAATACATTTTGACCCATTTATCATAGTTTTGTATTTCAGTAACATGTTTTAACTATGAAGTGTTTTAGTGGCTCCAGCTGTGTTAGGCCTCACTGTATCCAAAGTGCCTACAGAAAGGTTTGCCTTTCAAAACTAAATGGTACAATTTTAAATGAGAGCTGGAGGCTCACATACACAGGTTTGACAGCAGCGGGATAAGCTAGTGAGGCTGCTGAAACAGCAAACAGAATCCTCAGGCAGCAAACACAAAGGCAAGAAAATATTGCATCTTGCTGCCTCTCTCTCACTCTCCTCCTTGTAAGATGCATTGTACAAACAGAATTACACCTTTATTCAAGACGTTAGTCACGTGCTTTTATATCCCAAATGGCTCAGCCTCAAATTTTGTTTGATAATGTACCTTGGGACATCTTAGGAGTATAAGGTGCTTTGCAAATGTAAACTAGTCTTGTAAATTTCTGTACATCACTGCTTATGCTTCAGAGTAAAGTGTACAATTCTGGACGCCATTCATTTGAGAAGGTTCATTGCCTTAGTGGTATCAGTCATGAGGAAGTTTAGCTACCCAAATGAACAGAGAAGCTGGATTTGCTCTCAATATAGCAGAAGAGAGACTTAAATGGGGCGTTCAATACTGTTGAAAGTTAGGAGATTTATATCAATAGCACAAAGGGCACATTGGTCTGTAACAGAAGAACAAGTATGAAAATTAGGAGTAACAATTTTACAATGAACTGATGTGATATGAAATGCACTGTCTAAAAGAGCAGAAATAAATCCATTCATAACTTTAAAAATGAACTTGAGCATCTATCTGAAAAAAAAACAATGCTGTTGGGAGCAAACCAGAGCATTGGAACTAACTTGAGCCTTCAGCTCATTAAACTGAATTCTTTCAGACAATCCCCACAACTTGCGTGGAGGTGGTGAGGATAGTCCAGAAACCGAGGCTAATGTTGAGGATATGAGTCAAATTCTAACACTTCTGATTATGAAATTATCATGTAAACACTGCTGAGTGATTTAAAACCCATCTGGTTCACTAATTTCTAAGGGTAGGAAATCTACCATTTTTACCTTAACTGGCCTACTTTTGATTCCAGATCTAGTAATGTGGCTGACTCTTAACTGCCCTCGCCATTCACTGAGTTGCCAAAACTGCTGCAAAGTCTAAAGAAAGGAATGAAAATCAGACAGACCACCGCATTGATCTCGGCCCTGTTGATCCTGCAAAGTCGTCCTTACTAACATCTGAGAGCTTGCATAAAAATTGGGAGTTGTCCCACAGATTAGTCAAGCAACAGCCTGACAGTCACACTCACTGAATCATATCTCAATGTCCTAAACACCACAATTCCTGGTCTTCACCTGCCCTAGAGGTGTTCGCTCAGTTGTTTATAGTTTAGGAGGATGATACTCAACATTAACTCAGAACCCCACAAAGTCTCATAGCATCAGGTCAAATATAGGCAAGAAAACATCCTACTGAGTATCACCTAGTCTATGATCCTCCACCCAACAAGAGAGCAAACATTTGACCTTGGCCCCAGTATTCTATCACTGATGCACCTGTCCATGACAGTTTGGTCAGAATGCAGAGATAATATATTATGCATATCCTGCATTGTGCAGTGTGGCACTAACACAATGTTAAATAGGACAGATTTTGAATAGATCTAGCAACATAAAACACCATATCTATGAGGCATTGCATGCCATCAGCAGCAGTAGACCCGACAAGCAGGAAGCTGGAAGAACATAGCAAGTCAGGCTGCACCAGGAGGTAGAGAAGTCAACGTTTCAAATATAAACCTTCTTCAGGACTAGGATCAGGTGTAAGGGGAGCCACAGATAGAGTGGGGTGCAGACTGGTGAAGTGGGGATAGGTCAACACAGGTAGAGGGTATGACTTGGTCGGTCGATGGTAGCAATGAACCTGGTTGGTGGCAAGAAGGGTCAATGAGAGGAATGGAAGGGAGGGGACATCCATCAACAGCAGTAGAACCACATTTTATAATCTCATGGCTTGCATATCTCCACAATCTACCATGATCATCAAGCCAGGTGTTGAACTCTAGTTCAATGAAGAGCGCAGCGTCAGGTGTATCTAAAAACAAGGCAACTACTTTGTAAAGCTAGAACACAAGACTGCTTGCATGCAAAACAGAAGCAGCTTGCAACAGGCATGGCTAAGTGATCTCACAAACAATGCATCATATTAGGTCCTGCTGTCCTGTCACATCCTTGAGGTTGGAAGAGCAAAGTAAGCCAGGCAGTATCAGGAGGTGAAGTTGTCCATGTTTTGGGTATAACTCTTCTTCCTGTCATCAATGGTGGTGGACAATTAAACAACTCACTGGAGGTGGGGGCTCGAAAAATATCCCATACTCAATGTCAGGATCAATGAACTTAAAGTCAATGCTCAATGAATTACCACCTTAAATTTGCATATTAACAGAATTAAGGCTGTGGATTGACTTTTTAAATTCACCAATGTCACACAGTCAAAACAAGCCCATCTAAACCTCCAGTCCCACAACATTTTAAGCAGGAAAAAAATAGAGTGAATAAAATTAAAAGGACAAATTGTTCAGTTGCTTCCTATGGACGAGTTTAAATATTCTGCTCCAAGATACACTCTTGTTCAACTTTTAGAAATTATTTGTTCTATAAACAGGTTGCATTCCACCTCTCCTTAAAACAGCTGCATTCCAAGCAGTCTCATACTCAGGTCACACATTTTATTTTCACCAATCTCCAAAAAATGAAATCCATCCAGACTATAATGCAAATTAAAAGCAACTGCTGTGCTGAGTAGATCATTAGATTATTTGGAAATCAAATCTGATTTTGCTCATTTCTTCCCTCCTCTGCATAATTCAAACTGAAACTGCAAGAGTACTCAGGGAGTTGTTAGAAGTGTTTTACTGAAGACAATGTTCAACCAAAGACTATCTGCTGTTCCACTGGTGCAAATTGATTTTAAAAATTTCACAGCCCTACTAAAAGCAGGATACTCTTCAAACCAATATTCATCTCCATCATAAATAGCACAGCTACTTGAAATCTGAAAAAACAAAATTTCTTATACCATGATTCCTACCCCCATTGTACATTTTTTGAAAAAGCAATGGTCTACACAATTCTCTTCCCTTGCTCTAGTTTTTCCTAGAAGCTCTTCATTGTAATATCTTCTACTCATGAGTTATATCTGAAACATTTACTTCTATGTTTTCAAGAGATGCTGCTTGATCTACTCAGAGTTGACACAGTAGAGACCAACTCGCGAGTACTTATTTGCAGGACATCTTGTGTTCAAAACGATAGTGTTGTATATACCGGCATAAAACTGACAAATGTTTGAACATTTGGGACACAGTAATCTTTTTCTTGAAATTGAGTTTTGCTTTCTTTCTTTATCGTCAGACTTTTGAGGCTTCTGGAAGATATTCATAGTATCCCTACAGTGTGGAAACAGGCCATTTGGCCTAATAACTCCACACTGACCCTCCAAAGAGTAGCCCACCCAGACTCATTCCCCTGACTACATTTACCCCTGACTAATACATCTAACTGATACATTCCTGAACACAATGGGCAATTCACGTAACCTGGTCATCTTTGAATTGTGGGAGGAAAGCCACGCAGACACAGATAGAATGTGCAGACTCCACATAGACAGTTGCCTGAGGCGAATCGAACCCAGCTCCCTGGAGCTGTGAGCCAGGGGTGCTAAACACTGAGCCACCACGCTACCCCTCAGAATCTCTTCTTGAAATTAAGGTTCACTTAAAACAGCTGCATTCCAAGCAGTCTCATACTCAGGTCACACATTTTATTTTCACCAATCTCCAAAAAATGAAATCCATCCAGACTATAATGCAAATTAAAAGCAACTACTGTGATTTTTTCAGTCAAGGACCGCAAATTATGAAACTCTCTTGCCCAACTTTAATAACCTTACACAGCTCAAGTTTAAGCTTAACATCACCTAAAAGCAATTCTGATTTACCTGGTCTTTTAAGCACATTTCCTCAGCCTAATGTCCTAAACTATGTACATACTAGCTCAAAAGAACTCCCTCTTTTTCACATTCCATCCATTTATTTGTGCTGAATTTGACACTATTTACCTTGATTACAAGATAATTCTACAATACACCATACAGCTATTACAAAGATTACTGCTCTGCTTTTTAGGTTATCAAAATATCTTATCACCAGCACAGCACCCCTACTAAACAGTGCCTGGTTGTTTAAAATAAATTGCTTCTAAACATATAATTTGCAAGACAAAATGTAACAGTTTATCGAATACCTTCAATGTAAATAGAACAGGAATGACAAGTAAACAGACATTTCAAGGTTCTGGATGCATTATCAATTACCACTGATAAACAACTCTGGTAGTTCATTAGCACCAGCTCAGTTCTAGCTCCAGATCTAACTTGCTATTTTATATATTACCAAACATTTCTGAGCTCTGGTACAAAAACCAAGAAATAAATAAAGTAGTAATATAAACCGAAATATTCCATGATTAGTACACAGTGGAATTATTTCACACATAATAAAAACAATAATATAGTGGGACTGGACAACTATAATTAGTTACTGCTGAGAGTGTGTAATCTTCCCAGAAGCATTTTATAAAAGATTGCAGATAAAAGTACAACTTCCAAATAAAACCAGACATCCGATGAACATTTGGCAGCACAACTGTGAAATACCCTTTTCTCTCTTGATTCAACGTAGATTTTAGCATTATATTTTACTTGTAATCTACCCATTACATGTTCAAGGCACAACAACTTGAACTATCACTGCCACTAACTTAAAATATAATACAACATGATAGTGCTCTCTTTAATATTGAAAGAATCCCAAGACCACAACACAATAAGTCTCTTTACCTCAAGTTCCAATGACTTGCTGCTCAGTGTTCTGGAATACAGTGAACCTGTCTGGCTCAGGTATTAGACTGCAATGGTTACAGAAGGATGAACCTGATTCCAATTTTGCACCATCAGGTGTATTATCGAGTTTGAAGCTCAGCCCAAATGGATAGAAAGCAAGTTTGCTGTTTTCTAGTTGAAAGGTTTCTAATTAAAACGCATTTGGGAAAACACCTATCCAATTTCCTGAGGATATTGTTCTACAGGACAAACTTACACCTCAGTACTAAATCAGCAATCGCACTTGGCCACAGGATCGGCTTAGATATGAAAGAATATTGCAATGAAGCAAAGTGATACTTTGAAGTTGGGATGAAATGGAAGGGAGCAGTACTCTGCAGTAACTTGACCTGGCAGAGCTGAAAGGCAACAGTGAGTGCCAAAACAGACGTTTGTTAATGTCATTTAGTACGAGGACAAAGTACACAAAATTGTTCATGTTGCTGTCAGAATTTCACATCCTGTGATTTCAAAAACAGAATAAGGCATTGAGTGCAAAAGATTTATCTTGTACATCAAAACTTAATTTACTGGAAGTTTTACAGACTGCTATTACTGGATAGTGATCAATTTGGAATAGTGATTTATATTGAATGTGGAGAGTATAACCATATATTTCAATGGCAGGACAGTCTCTGTTCATTGCTTCTTTACTTGAGATCAGGTTGATAAATTCACTGCTCACTATTCATCATCTATCAATCAGGTCCTGTGCTATCTCTAATTTTTTTTTCTGTTTAAGATTGCAATTAAGCAACGGTTCTCAGACTTTGCAGAATTTTTTTGCAACGGAATTGAGGCAAACAACTATTAATAACATATTCAACTTGAAAGAAACACAAAGATTCATAGAACTTTATCCTCCCAAATATCTCAACAGGAGGTAATGGATAGGAACAAAGACTCAGAGCAGGGGTTAATCTCCCTCTTATAACCCACAAGGACTGAAATCTGCATTAAACATGGAATTTCATGATCTGTAATACTTGGAAGATCATTGCTGTATTTCAGAACCTTTTCATTACAAATCAGATTATAACTTTCATCTCCTACTTGCTCATACCTTGGGACCTGTCAAGCCTGGCCATGAATGCTTAGACTGGATTTTCTTACAAAGAGAAAGCATGTTCATAAAGTTATTTCAAATGCTATCACGATAAGCACAAGAACAACTAATAAAAATAAATGTGTTTGGTTACTTGCAGCTGTCACAACCAATGTGAACACAATTCCATCCTGTCCTTATGTACAGTTCAGAGAATCAGGAATAAGGCTCCATCTGTCTGAACTACTAACAGAAATAGCGATAACAGTCAACCAAGCACACCCAAAAGTCAATTATTTCACACTTTACAACACAGATTAATACTGGAAGCCGGAGCAAGGAAATTAAAAGGTTGTTGTTATCAGTAACATTACTGCCTCACTGTTAAAGCACAATCTCAAAACGTTCAGACTCTTGCCACAACTACACAACATAGATCCCCGGCCCGTTGTCACACGCGAGGCCCAGGCCGCAGGCCAAGTCCGGCTGGGGAGCGAGAGGCAGCCGGTGCAAGGTCAGCGCCGGGAAGGGGAATCCATCAACACGGGCCCAGGCATTAACTCCAGGCCGGGGCCTGGTCGAGGCCGGCCGCCGCTGCTGCGGTACACGATCCGGGCCCTCGGCCGCCACCAACACCGGAACCCGCCTAATCAGGGCCCGCACCCAGATGGGAGACACGGGCCCTCACCCTCGGCTCTGGGACGCCCGCCCGCCGGTATTTTCCTCACCCTCCCCCTCACCGCTTACCGTATGATCGTGTTCGTCGGCTCGGGCCCTCAGGATGCCGATGGTGAGGCCGACACAGGCCAACAGTAGGAGTTTGCAGGGGGCCATGTCGTGTGGGCTCTGGCTCCGAGCGCCGCTGTCGCCGGGTGCTCACCGCACTCACAGGCTCCGGCCCCGCCTCGCACTGCTCGGCCTCAGGGGGCGCGCGCCACCAGCCCGCCGTTCCGGCAGCGCCACGTCATCGGCGGCTCCACGGGGCACGCCGCAGCGTTGGGAGAGGGCGGGGTGAGCGCGCCGGGGCGGAGCCACGAGCTTCAGGGGGCGGGGTCACGCGGCACCGTGGGCGGGCTCAAATGACTCGGTGGGCGCGGCCAATTGCGTGAGGGACGGGTCCACGCGACAATGGGCGAGGTCTGCAGCGCCAGGTTTTACGTGCAACGGAAGCGTCAATAGACGAGGCCATGACCCTCAGGGGTAAGGTTGGGTTTAACCAGCCCGGGGGTGGACCAACGGCCGGTTGTGGGCCAGGCGATCAGCGCCAGGGGCGGGACAATGAGATTCAACCAACGAGCGGGACTATTGAAGCCCAAGGGCGGGGCCAACAGTATTGGGGCGGGGAAAGCAGGCCATGGGCAGGGCCATATCGCTGTGGGCGGGGCCATAATATTACTGGCGGCGGGGCCGCGTCACCGGGGCGGGGCCATATCACCGGGGGCGTGGCAATCAGCACTTGGGGCGGTGCTACCTGCCGGGGGCGGAGCTAGTGAGACGGGGGCGGGGCCAATGGGAGGGTAAGGGCCTTTGGAAATGCAGAAAGGTTCACTGGACTGATCCTTTGGATTGAGGGTTTCACAGACTCATATAGTCTACAGCTCAGTGAAAGGCCCTTCGAGTAATGTGTCAATCAGAAAAAAAGCACCTAACTATTCCAATTACAATTTTCAGCACTTAGCCCATAGTGTTGTAAAGTGCACATATAAATACTTCCTAATTGTTCTGAGGGTTTCAGTTTTCTGATAAAGAAACGATGTAAACACTGGAACAGTGAATATTGGCATGACTGAACCTGACCACACAGTAGATCCTAAGCTATTACCCCCTTGTGATTCCAATTATAAATAGTAGAAAGGCAGACGTTAGAGATGTTTCTCACTCCAAGGGTCATGAGTACTTGAAACTCTCTACCCCAGGGAGTGGCAAAGGTAATGCTACTGAATTATTTTTAATTAGACCATGGAATGTGCGAGTTGTTAGCTGAACCACCGTTTATTGCCTGTCCCCAATTGCACTTGAGAAGGTGATGGTGGTGAGTTGCTTTCTTAAACTGCTACAGTCCATGTGCTGCAAGCAGACCCACAGTCATTTTAGGAAGGAAGTTCCAGGATTTTGACTTAGTGACACCAAAGGAATGGCTGTACATTTCCAAATCACGATGGCAAGTGGCTTGGAAGTGAACTTGCAGGTGATGCATTCCCATGTATCTCCTACTGTTGTTCTTTGAAGCGGTCATGAGTTTGGAAAAAGTTAAAATCACTCAACACCAATATTCCAATCTTGAGTCAGACTGGTTCTATTTCCAAAGTAGCTATGGGAGTGAAGAGACTGCCAGACATCTCTTGCTGAAATGTACCTTTGAAAAGAAGGTCTGGGAGTAATGCAGGGATTTTTGTGGGGTCTGTTGCAAGCAGATTCGTGACATGGGACTGTGTTCTACAGGCTGTTCCCTGGGATGCAAACCGAGGAAAGATGCTTTTTGGTCTGCCCAAACCTTGTTGGGCTTTCAGTGCAAAGAGTTGACAACGGCCAAGTGTTGCAGACTTGCACATTCCAAGGTCCAGGATTATGTGCTGAGGGATGAATTAAAGCTTAGAGCAATTGTCACCAATGTACAGTGAGGAAAGACCACCATCTAAGGAATTTTTGCCAAGACCCAAGAGTATACACATTCTTAGACCCGAGAGTGCCTCCAAATTTATGTAGATATTTTTCCTGCATGAGGGAAAAATGCACAGTAACTCTGTGGAATGTAAACTCCAATTGTGTTTCTTTTCTTGCTCTGCAGAGACTATACAGAACATTTGAGAGCCCTTTGTTTGTATGTACTTATAGACAACTTTGTTATGAATAAAGCATATTTTGCAATTGAGAAGGCAGCCAGAGACTAGGAATTCACTATTGTGTAATGCACTACCATTCTCCACATTGCTTGTTTACAAGGCACTAGTCAGTAGTATAATGGAATCCACTTGTCTGGATGAGTGCAATCCTAACAACAGTCAAGAAACTTGACATTACCTGGGATAAAACATCCTGCTTGACTGGCACCACATCCACAGACATCTACTCCCTTCACCACCGACATTCAGTTGCAGTGTGTACCATCAACAATTTAGAAATTCATCGAGGCTCCTTAAACAGTACTTTCCAAAGTACTGTGGAGATGCCAGTGTTGGACTGGGGTGCACAAAGTTAAAAGTCACACAACACCAGGTTATAGTCCAACGGTTTATTTGGAAGTACTAGCTTTCAGAGCGCTGTTCCTTCGTCGGGTAGCTAGTGTAGCAGGATCATCAAACACAGAATTTATAGCAGAAGATCATAGTGTCATGCGATATATTGAACAAACCTAGATTGCTGTTAAGTCTTTCATCTTTTAGAACGGGTTGCAGGTTTCAATTTATTAATATGTAAACCCTAGAACTTCTTTCAAGTCACATTCCCGAGATAACTTAAGGTTTTATAAAAAAAGGTGACATCTCAGCTCAGACAATGCATTAAAGGTGTGTGAGGTTAGAGTCTGTCTGTATCCCAATCTTGAGTCAGACTGGTTCTATTTCCAAAGTAGGAATTTATAAAATGTCAAATGGATTGATTGCCTACAGACTGTGTGCTTTTTGAATAAAATAGGATGTATCTGCAAATATAATTCTGCAAATGCAAATTCATCCCATAGACTTAGATGGGTGTGTGCATGCATGTGAGGGAGGGAGAGAGAGAGAGAGAGTGTGGGTGTATGTATGTATGCTTGACAGAGTATATGCATGAGTGTGATGGTGTATATGCCTGTGAGAGTGTGAGAGCATGGGTGTGACTGTGTGGGGTGTGTGTGTGGCCCATAGCTGTGCAGTTCACACTGCACAGCTATGGGCCACATAGCTGTGCACTTGCAGATCCAGTTTCTTGTAACCGACCTCAAGGTTTCCGCCTCAACCCACTAAACTGGGCCACAAATTACTGACACCCACCACTCTCTGAGTGACTGTTACTCTTCATGTTGTGTCTAATTCTTTTACCATTCAACTTAAATCTGTGCCTTTGACCATTAACCTCTCCACCAGGAGAAACAGGTCTTCCTTGTCCACTATGTTGAAGCCACTCATTATTTATCTCAATTAAGACCACCCCTCAACCACCTCTTCGGAAGAAAACAATCCTACAATGCCTTGGCATTTTTAATGCTCATCCAGATGCTTTTTAAATGTTGCAAGGGTATCTGCATCCATCATCCTCTCAGATAGCACATTCAATAGTGACATTATTTTTCCTCAGATCCTCTCTAAACCACTTACCCCTCACCTTAAACTTGCACCTTCTGGTCTGAGACATCTCTGCCATGGAGAAGAAATTCTCATGATTTATTCTGCCTATGTCTTTCCTATTTATCTTTTATCTCAATCAGATCCCCTTTCAGCAAGTATCCCATATGCCTTCTTTACCACAGGAGCTTTACCTGTGCTCGCACCTTTAGGGATCTATGGACTTGAACACCAAGGTTCCTTTGTTCCTCAGTTTACAATGTGTAAAAGACATTTGGATAAGTACATGAACAGGAAAGGTTTGGAGGGATATGGGCCAGGCAGGTAGGATTAGTTCAGTTTGGCATGGACTGGTTGGACCGAAAGCTCTGTTTCCATGTTGAATGACTCTATGACTACTCCCTAGGATCCTACCATTCATTCTGTATATCCTTCCTTTATTAGACCATCCAAGATGCATCACCTCGTACTTATCAGGATTAAATTCCAAGTCCCATTGCTCTGCAAAGTGAACTAATTCCCAGCTTTCAAAAGTCTCCAACAGCATCCACTTGTACCTGAGTTCAGGTAGTCTGCCAGATCAGATCAGACAACTGCAAGAAACATTCACTGGACACTGACTTACTGGACTCTGCTTCACATGAAGTAACATTCATAACTTTTGATTTTTAATCTATTCCGAGTTGCAACCTCTTTTTAAATTTTTTTCTGTATTTTCTTCTTTGTATGTTTGTATTTGTAGTATATGTGTTTCAACAATTATGTCCTAGTTTTGGAATGCATGAATAAATCATACTTTTGTTTTAACCTAAAGATATTTTATTGCAGGTCATTTAAGAACTGGATTCACAAACAAAGAGTGGTGAGTGTTGATTATGGGGGAGTGGGGGTGATGGTAACACAACACAATCTATTCCCAAAGGGAACAAAAGAAAAAAATAAGTAAGAACAAATAATTAGAAATCACCTTTGCTTATAGCAAAAAATTAAATCACATTTCTCTTTTGTCCATGTCACTAATGTAACTTGTTTAGATTCATTTTAGATTACTTACAGTGTGGAAACAGGCCCTTCGGCCCAACAAGTCAACACCGACCCACAGAAGCACAACCCACCCAGACCCATTCCCCTACATTTACCCCTTTGCCTAACACTACGGGCAATTTAACATGGCCAACTTACCTAACCTGCACACCTGTGGATTATGGGAGGAAACCGGAGCACCCGGAGGAAACCCATGCAGACACGGGGAGAAAATTATTATCTTTATTATCATTATTATCTTAATTTTGTTTCCTCTGAATTCTCTTTGCTAAGCCTCATTTCAAGAAGCCTGAAAGTTATGCTATATACATGAAGCTTTAGGGGTGCAAACCCCAGGTTTGTAGCACTGGTTTACCTACTGTGGGTAAAGAAGGATGGAGTACCTGTTGCTGATGCCCTCTGTGTGAATCGCCGTGCTGTGGAGAGTCATCATGTTGGCACACCTTGCTGACATGGGAGGAGGCAAATTGTGACCCGTGTCAGCCCAATTATTGCTGATTTGGCACCTGAGCTGCCAACTTGGACTACTCCTGTAAATTCTGTGTCCTAAGTGTCCTAAGCTAACCTGTGTTCAGCTGGGTGAGGGATTCCCCCAGCTCGGACATTTTAAAAACTTTGCTGCCTACCCTCCAGGTGAGGTGCTGTTTATCCATTTAATTGCTGTTGCAGAATTACTGGAAGTGCTGGGATTTTGGAGGTGTGGTTTGCATTATCAAGGCATGGTGCTTTTTTGTCTGGAAGGGATTTTGTGCTTCAGTAAGGCCCTTGAGCATACTATCTACTGCCAACTGGTGGGGCAAGAGGAACTATATTTGCAGTTTCAACTGGGGGGAGGTTGCAATATCAGAGAGAGAAAGTACAGAGGCTGCAGACATTGCACAGAGAAGAAGAGTCCCTATAAAAATGAATATTGGTGTTTCAATAAAAAGAAGTTATTACATTGTGTTTGTTTTTCTAAGCAGGTCCGCAGTTCTTGATGAGGTCATTTTTTTCTACAATCTATACATATCCTGTAACTGAAACCCTCAGACACTCCTTTTGGAGTTACAAAAGCTGCAATTGTGGGAGTTTTATTCCATGGCAGGTAAACAGGACGTCATTCCTTTATCAACTTCCTAAAACAATTGCTCAATCATCATCACTAAAATGGCTTGACTTTAAACAAACAGTCCCTTATTGCACAATATGTTAGATCAGCTGCTACTTAGCACCTTCAGTATAAACCTACTAACAGAAACAACTGTGCAGACACACTCCAGTTTTCCCACAATGAAGATTCTTTTCCTCCAAATTCCTAAATTACAAGCTCTTTGGCTGACTCTTGATTGGTTTTTGCACAGAAACATTGAACTATTAAAGACACAAGTCTTTAAAGTCAACAGTCATGTTCCTGGTAAAGCACAATATGGTGAGTTCCCCATGCCACAACGTAGCCCCCAGGAAAATTGACCTTTATAAGTTGATTTGAAACTGAAGTAAAATTCAGGAGAATGAATAATTGAGATTACAGTTGAGATAATTTTTATGCTGTTTCAGGCACATTTTTCAGGCTTGTAAAGATATGGGCGGCATGGTGGCACAGTAGTCAGCACTGCTGCCTCACAGCGCCAGAGACCCGGGTTTCAATTCCTGCCTCTCTGTGTGGAGTTTGCACATTCTCCCCGTGACTGTGTGGGTTTCCTCCAGGTGCTCCGGTTTCCTCCCACAGTCACAAAGATGTGCAGGTTAGGTGAATTGACCATGCTAAATTGCCCATAGTGTTAGGTGAAGAGGTAAATGTAGGGGAATGGGTCTGGGTGGGTTGCGCTTCGGCGGGTCGGTGTGGACTTGTCAGGCCGAAGGGCTTGTTTCCACACTGTAATTAATCTAATCTAATCTTTCACTTCGGTTAAGGAGCAAAAAGTTGGCAAACATTTGAACAGAGGAACTTAAGAACAAAATTAGATTGTCTCGCTCCACAAACTTGAGCTGCCATTGAATGAGATCATCAATGATCTGTGGCCCAACTGCATTTATGTATCTTTGCCCCATTACTTTGCATTACAGAAATCTACCAAACTTAGTCTCAAAAACATCAGTCATTATTGGGGAAGAGGTTTTCAAAATTTTCGCACACAGACTTTGCTTGCAGAAATAGTTCCTAATTCCAAGCCTGAAAGTTCTGGCTTCAGTTTTTAGTTGATGCTCCCTGGTTCAAGACTCCTCAACCAACATTTGGTCCTCTTCAAACTCTCTGGAACCAGATCTATTGTATCATTGTAAACTGTAACGAGTTGCTAACATGAAATAAACAATATCTTGTTAACTGCAAGGGATTCCTCTATTTAGACCAGAAAGTGGGTTTCCTCTACCTCACTAAACTAAACTGATCCTGCAGTTTTCTACATTTTAAAAAGCTGTTTACATAAACATTTCACCAGGTTGTAGTCCAACAGGTTTAATTGGAAGCACACTAGCTTTCGGAGCGCCGCTCCTTCATCAGGTGGTTGTGGAGGACACAAGTGTCAGGCACAGAATTTATAGCAAAAGTTTACAGTGTGATGTAACTGAAATTGTACATTGAAAAATACCTCGATTGTCTGTTGAGTCTGTTGGACTATAACCTGGTGTTGTGTGATTTTAAACTTTGTACATCCCAGTCCAACATCGGCATCTCCAAATCATTACGACACAAACATTCTTCATGAGCAGCAATTCTTACATTGTTGTGAACTGACAGGCTCAGACAACAACTGCCATGAGAACAAATTAAATGAAACATAGTGAGGAAAGTGTGAAGTTGAGGTTGGAAGATTTTTTTTTAGAGCTGTTAAAGTGCCAGCTACAAGAATAATTAAAACTGTGTTCTGCATCTTTGAAGTGCTAAGGCAGTCAGGACTGTAACTTTTCCACTCCATTCAAAGATTGAGATTAATGGAGTTATGAAACAGAATTGCATTCTTATTCCAATCTCTGTGGAAAAACAATGAAGTAGCTATAGAACTGAATAAATAGACTAAGCAAATAAGCATTGTTATCCTGCTATCAATACTGGGGATAGCGTACTGCAAAATGTATTGCCACTAAATCTCACTGAGTAGGACACCAAACAGTAAAGGTTATGAAGGTTTTGAAGACATACTTTGAACCCCATACTAATGTTATTTGTGAACAGTACATGTTCAACACAGGAGCTCAGAAAGAGGGAAAATAATGATTAACCTGTGATCTGAGGAACACATGTCACTGAATCCTATTAATTTGTAAAACTGAAACATGATCTTATCAGATGATATTGTCTTAAAAATTACAGACCCTATCATGAGAGTATGTCTACTGAGAAAAGAAAAATGTACTTTTAAACAAACTATCAATGTGCAGAAGCTCTGAGATTATTGCTTATCACCGAATGGCGAATGGATGAAGTTTTGCATTATGCTGAGAGAGATTCTAAGCCAAATGAGAACAGCATATTAGAAAAAAAAATTGTAGTAGAGCCAGCAAACAAGACAAAGCCAGAAAGCAGGATGTAGTTATAAATAAAAAAAGCAAAATAAAGAAACATGTCCAATGAGAGAAAATCAGTGCTCAAACTGCTCAAACCACTTTGCACATCAGTGTTTCGCAGGCACATAACGGAGGCTGCTGGAGAGATGCCAATTGATTATTCTGATAAATCACGTAATAATGTATAACAGGTTGTCAGTGTCATTGTCAGGATTAAAGGTGATAAATGGTTTGTGACTCGCAATGGTGCTAAAAGAAGGAAAGCAGCACGTGAATGTGGTGATCTTGCAAAATCATAGTTTTGCACAACTGTTACCAAATAATGAATACCTAAAAGTAAGATTGAGGCCATATGATGGAACAGTACATATCCCAAAAAGACAAATGAACCTAAGAGCCCAATGCAATTGGATAGTAGACATTTCGCAAAATCCATTCATCTCCACACAATGAAGTCTAAAGATTGGATTGGAAGCTCTGAATGTGCCATGTACAGTATTTCATACTAAGACATAGAGTGCTCAGCAGATCCTTGAAGATTCCAATAATGTTTTTAGGAATCTTGAATATCTTCTGGTGACTAGTATCTCAAAGTAGATGAGAGTGTGAGACAACTCAACATCTGCTGAGGATGTTCCAGAATTGCCTGAAAATACAACCTGAAAGGCAAGACAGAGGAGCTCGCAGCCAAGCCAACTGTGGAAATCCTAATAAATGGAAAGAAAGGCAAGAAGATGAATAAATCATTCTTTGAGGAGACAGTAACCAATGATAGCAAGTGAAAGTAAAAAAGGCAGTCATCACGGAACAGCAAAAGAGAAAGCATGATAAGAGAAAAAGAATGGAACAAGAGGAAAATGAGATTATTGAGGATGACTTAGGAAGGGTTTGGAGGGATATGGGCTGGGTGCTGGCAGGTGGAACTAGATTGGGTTGGAATATCTGGTCGGCATGAATGGGTTGGACCAAAGAGTCTGTTTCCATGCTGTACATCTCTATGACTCTGTGACTTGAGTCAGGTACATGGAATATGTACTGAGAACAAAAGGACTTCACTTGAATCATGACAAGGCAGGGGATTGCAGCGAGATACAGCAACCAACAGATATTAAAACATTGTAACGATTTGTTAGATTTGTGAGCTACCCCTCGGAGCTCTTGCCCAATTTGTCATTAGAGTGTGAATTTCTATAGAATCCCACAGCTAAGAAGGTTCGGTGGAGTTGGGACACAGGACAAAAAAAAACTGCTTTACTTGAATCAAAACACCTGGCATCAACAAGCCCAATGTTTGTAAAGGAGCACAGTCAGGGTACAACTCCAGCAGAGTGGGAGAAAGGCTGATTGAATTGGGCATTTGATGCAAAAAGGGACAGAGGTACTTTAACTATTGTTTATTACAAGAGGCCCTCTCGAGAATGAGCAGTGAGTGTGAGATGACAAAGGGGAGGGGTGAACTGGCTCCCCTTGGCTGTTCACCTGATTCCATGGTTAGTTGCAACAAGGTTAATTTGAAAAGGACCTCTGTGGGCGGCACGGTGGCACAGTGGTTAGCACTGCTGCCTCACAGCGCCAGAGACCCGGGTTCAATTCCCGACTCAGGTGACTGACTGTGTGGAGTTTGCACGTTCTCCCCGTGTCTGTGAGGGTTTCCTCCGGGTGCTCCGGTTTCCTCCCACAGTCCAAAGATGTGCAGGTCAGGTGAATTGGCCATGCTAAATTGCCCGTAGTGTTAGGTAAAGGGGTAAATGTAGGGGAATGGGTGGGTTGCGCTTCGGCGGGTCGGTGTGGACTTGTTGGGCCGAAGGGCCTGTTTCCACACTGTAAGTAATCTAATCTAATCTAATCTTCTCTTGCACATACCTTTCTCTGAGACCCAACTTAACTTATGATTTGAAAGGAGCCAATAAAAGCAAACTTTCTTGAATTAGCAAAGAAAAACGTTATTAATTACAAAACACAAGATGAAAGTTAGAAAATATATACAAATTCATTTCTGAATTGTCTGTGAGAGCAGATAGTTAAATGGTGCAGCTGTCACTTTGCTTATTACCAGTTATATTGATATGAGCAGTTGAACAATCAATTTGAGATGCTTGGCTGTGTAAGCTGATTAAAATTCTTTTATCCTGATTCCTTTCAGCACTGCCTGACTGGTAACACTCAGAGTGAAGAGTTTTTCTTTCTTTACCTTTACTGCACGTGTGTTTAAATGGCTGTTCTCAGAGCTATGCACCTTGCAGCATACTAGTGCTCACACGCGGGCACCAGGCAGCTAACACACACAGTTTGGATCAGAGTGGTGGACGACCTGATGAAGGGCTTTTGCCCAAACCATCAATTTTCCTGCTCCTCGGATGCTGCCTGACCTGCTGTGCTTTTCCAGCACCACTCTGATCTAAACTCTGGTTTCCAGCATCTGCTGTCTTCACTTTTGCCTAGCTAACACACACAGGCCTAGTTTCATACTCAATTTTAATCCTTGACCCTGTGCATTCTTGAAAAGGGAAAAATCCAAATAGGTCTCTCACCTAAGATTGCTGTCTTACTTTTACCATCATGTTCACAATCTGAAATGTTCCCAAGCGATTAAAAGCCAGTGCATCTTCTTAGGCATTTTTGATACCTCGCTAGGCATGACGCTCCAGATTCACTCTCTCTCTGCAGGCAGCCATTACATCCACAGTCAACCTATGGGTAAAGGTAATAGCCAATAGCTATAGGTCAAATTTGTTCATCCTTTCTTCACAAGATAATCTCTTCATCTCAGAAAAGAGTCAATTGAACTTTCTCTGAACGGCTTTGACTATAATTACATCTTTTTTTCAGTACAGAGACTACACCAAATGTGACCTCACCAGATCTCCGTGCCCTCATGTAGTAGTCCAGTTCTCTAGGAATAACTTACCACTTACCATCCAAATTATTTGATGTACTTGCAAAGTTTTTGTGACTCCTGGAACCCTTTCAGATCCCTCTGTACTTATAGATTCTGCAATTTCTCTCCGTTTAAATAATAATTTTTACTTATTTCTACCTAAAAGGGCAAATTCTCATTTCTCCACAATATATTCCATCTGCCAAACTTTTACCCACCCACCTGTTTATATTTCTGGGCAGACTCTCTACTTCCTCTCACCTATCTTGGTAAAGGCAACCTTCTCCTCCTGACAGAAATTGTTCAGAAACCTTCATTGACATGTTTATCGTTTTCATTCATTGAAATTATAAAATGTAAATGCAGCAATAAGAAATGGTTAATGGGAAAGATGATCAGCAATGTATTACAGCTATTGCGCAAGCAAATTTCAGTAAGAATTCTTGAGAAAATATGCTAGCATTGTTTATACTATTCCTGTCTTGACCTGATGACCTGACACTTCCCTCTAGTTTAGTTTGACAAAACAAATATCCCTGCTTCCTTCCAGAATTTACAGATAGCAATTGCATAACCAAATGGCAAGGTAATTTGTTGAATTGGATACAAAGGCCTGTGTTGGTTCATTTTGTTTAAAATTTATTTATTTACTTGTTTTTTAATTCACTCTCCAGTGAAGCAATGCTGCATTCTGGCAATGGGGTTTGGTAGGTGGTGTGGGATTTCTTTGGCTAGATATAAAATTATCCATGTGACTATTTGAAGAGGAGCAGCAAATGTCAGGCTAATATTTATCTCTCAATCCAGTATTAGTAGAACAGATTCTATGGGCATGATTGGAGCCATGACTGCCATGTTCCTCCCACTGCAATAATGTCTACAGCTCAAAATTTAAATTCTAATTTCTCACCATTGTTCATTATCTCACTCCCTCCCCATTGCTGTATTCTTTTCCAGATCCACAACCAACCACAATATCTGCCCGCTCATGTAAATCATACCTCCTGGGCATCCTTTTGGAGATCACTTAGCTCAGTTGGTTGGATCGCTGATTAGTGATGTAGAAAATTGTTGACAGCATGGGTTCAATTCCTGCATCCCCAGCTGAGGTCCAATCTTTGCCTTGCCTGCGGTCTGGTTAAACTCAGCACAAATCAGTTTATCTCCAATGCAAGTTCAGCCATGTAGCCCTCTGGGACTTGACCAGTTTACTCATTTCAATCACTGGTGGTTGTATCTTCAATCGCCTCTGTTTCACATTCTGAAATTCCCTCCCTAAACCTCTTTTGCCTCCTGTTTCTTTCTCCTCCTCTAAGACATGCCGTCAGACTTTTTGACAATCTGACCTAGCTGAGTCAAGGTTTAATTTGTCTGCATTTTGCAGTGCTTTGGAAATTTTATTATATTAAAATTGCTGTATAAATACAAGCTGTTTTTGCTACTTCAATGTCTATAAAGCACATTGGGATGTTCTAAGAATGTCAAAGATATTAGATAAAAGCAATTGTAAATGTAAAAGTAAATGCAAAATAATATTCACCTCTGAAAATCTATTTCCACCTCTGTAATGTGGCCTGACTTTGCCTCTTTCTCAGTTCTTCTGCTGCTGAAACCTTCATCCAGGCCTTTGTTTCTTGCAAACTTGACTATTTCACCATGCTTCACCATAGCGTCCCATATTCTACTCCCCATAAATTTGGGCATTTAAACCTCAAATGCCTCTTGCCATAACTCACACTAAGTCCCTTACCCATAATCCAATCCTTACTGGCCTATATTGGTTTTCTGTCAAGTAATATCTCATTTTAAAATTGCTATTCTTGGTGTTAAATCCCTCCGTGCCATTACCCCTTCTACTTCTTCAATCTGCTCCAATTCCAGTCGCCTGAGATATCTGCACTCCTCTCATTTTATGCATTCAAAATTTTAATTGTCCACCATTGGTGGCTGTGCCTTCAGCAGCCTGGACCCTAAAACCTCTCCCTACACCTCTCAATCTCTCTAGTTTGCTTGCTTCCTTTATAACATTGCATAAAATGTGCTTCTTTGTTAAAGCTTTGGTCCTTTGATCTAATAGAGTCATAGAGATGTACAGCATGGAAACAGACCCTTCGGACCAACCCGTCCACGCCGACCAGATATCCCAACCCAATCTAGTCCCACCTGCCAGCACTCGGCCCATTTCCCTCCAAACCCTTCCTATTCATATACCCATCCAAATGCCTCTTAAATGTTGCAATTGTACCAGCCTCCACCACTTCCTCTGGCAGCTCATTCCATACACGTACCACCCTCTGCGTGAAAAAGTTGCTCCTTAGGTCTCTTTTATATCTTTCCCCTCTCACCCTAAACCTATATCCTCTAGTTCTAGACTCCCCAACCCCAAGGAAAAGACTTTGTCTATTTATCCTATCCATGCCCCTCATAATTTTGTAAACCTCTATAAGGTCACCCCTCAGCCTCCGACACTGCAGGGAAAACAGCCCCAGCCTGTTCAGTCTTTCCCTCTCGCTCAAATCCTCCAACGCTGGCAACATCCTTGTAAATCTTTTCTGAACCCTTTCAAGTTTCGCAACATCTTTCCGATAGGAAAGAGACCAGAATTGCATGCAATATTCCAACAGTGGCCTAACCAATGTCCTGTACAGCCGCAACATGACCTCCCAACTCCTGTACTCAATACTCTGACCAATAAAGGAAAGCAAACCAAACACCTTCTTCACTATCCTATCTACCTGCAACTCCACTTTCAAGGAGCTATGAACCTGCAGTCTAAGGTCTCTTTGTTCAGCATCACTCCCTAGGACCTTACCATTAAGTGTAAAAGTCCTGCTAAGATTTGCTTTCCCAAAATGCTGGAAAAACACAGCAGGCCAGGCAGCATCCGAGGAGCAGGAGAATCGACGTTTTGGGCATAAGCCCTTCTTCAGGAATGAAGCTGGTGTGCCAAGCGGGCTGAGATAAAGGGTAGGGGGGAGGGAATTTGGGGGAGGGGCGCTGGGAATATGATAGGTGGAAGGAGGTGAGAGTGAGGGTGATAGGCCGGAGAGAAGGTAGGGGCGGAGAGGTCGGGAAGAAGATTGCGGGTCAAGAAGGCGGTGCTGATTCCAGGGATTGGGACTGAGATAAGGTGGGGGGGAGGGGAAATGAGGAAGCTGGAGAAATCTACATTCAGCCCGTGTGGTTGGAGGTTCCTAGGCGGAAGATGAGGCGCTCTTCCTCCAGGTGTCGTGTGGTCAGGGTCTGGTGATGGAGGAGGCCAAGGACCTGCATGTCCTTGGCGGAGTGGGAGGGGGAGTTAAAGTGTTCAGCCACGGGGCAGTTGGGTTGGTTGGTGCGGGTGTCCCAGAGGTGTTCCCTGAAACATTCCGCAAGTAGGCGGCCTGTC
>NC_057747.1:1789496-1793420 GCF_004010195.1 Chiloscyllium plagiosum
ACGTCTGTCTGTACCTCTGACTACAGAATCCCCTAACACAATTGATCTCTTGGCAGCCGACGTACCCCTCGTTGCATTAGAGCCAGTCTCAATACCAGAAACTTGGCTGTTCGTGCTACGTTCCCCTGAGAATCCATCACCCCCTACATTTTCCAAAACAGCATACCTGTTTGAAATGGGTATATCCACAAAAGACTCCTGCACTAGCTACCGACCTCTCTTACCCTTCCTGGAGTTAACCCATCTATGTGACTGTATCTGAGACTTTCCCCCCTTCCTATAATTGCCATCCATCATATACTGTTGATGTTGCAAATTCCTCATCACTTCTATCTGTCTCTCCAACCGTTCCACTCGATCTGATAAGATTCGGATCCAACAGCACTTATGGCAGATATAATCCGCAGTAACCCTTAAACTCTCTTATACTCTGACAAGAAGTACATATCACTGCAAAGGCCATTTTTGCTCCTTCACAATCTACAGACCCAGAAAATAACACCGTCTTATTCCTTTACAAAACACTGCACCAGGTTAAATTAAGAGCTATGGCTTTAATCAAGAGATTTATCTCCAAAAACATATAATCAAGAAAGAACCCCCTGTACTCACTAATACAGCCTTTCTCTTGGACAGACTTAAAACAACAATTAACTTATCTGGTTCTGTGGTGTGTATTTCACCCAAACCGGTTCCTCCAAGATTAGTTGTGAAATTCACTGTTTGTTAATTTTCCCAGATGCACTCCGATGTCCAGCGACACATGAATTCAAACCAAAGGCAGTAACTGTGCATGTTCTCTGTCTCTCTGTCTCTCTCTCTCTCCTGCACTGTCCTCACCATGTTTCCTCACCAATCAGAGTCAACCTGCCTGTTTTAACATTAAACAAGCTAAAAATAAGCACTACCGCAGTTAGGAGGTAGTGTGGGGGTAAGAGAAAAAAAAAAGGAGTGTGGCCCTTTTGTGAAGGGCAGTGCTTGTCACTGGCCACGCGGGTGTTTTCCTATCTTCCTGGTGGTGGAAATTGAATAAAGATTCGTACACCTTTTGTCTCTCACTGTGTCTCCCACCTGCACACAAAAAACAATTAAACAAGCTTAAAAATAAGCACTACCGCAGTTAGGCGGTACTGTGGGGGGTAAAAGAAAAAAAGAAAAAACAGAAAAAAATAAACAGGAGGAAAAAAACCCAGGAGTGACAGGGATTCTGTTCACTGTGAGAGCTGGCTCTGAGAAAAGAAAGCATTGAACAAGCTTGGCTATCTACTGTTCGTCACCATCAAACTGGTGCATTCTCCATAGCAATGCCTTGACCAGCCAGACTCTGTTTACTAAACAAGCTGCACACCTTTCTGATACAGGATAAAATACGTCTTTGGGGAGGCATTGGTCTTTGGGGTGGCATGGTGGCTCGTTGGTTAGCACTGCAGCCTCACAGCACCAGGGTCCTGGCTTTGATTCCCGCCTCAGGCGACTCTCTGTGTGGACATAGATAGACATAGAACAATACAGCGCAGAACAGGCCCTTCGGCCCATGATGTTGTGCCGAACATTTGTCCTAGCTTAAGCACCTATCCATGTACCTATCCAATTGCCGCTTAAAGGTCACCAATGATTCTGACTCTGCCACTCCCACAGGCACCGCATTCCCCACCACTCTCTGGGTAAAGAACCTACCCCTGACATCCCCCCTATACCTTCCAACCTTCACCTTAAATTTATGTCCCCTTGTAACACTCTGTTGTACCTGGGGAAAAAGTCTCTGACTGTCTACTCTATCTATTCCCCTGATCATCTTATAAACCTCTATCAAGTCATCCCTCATCCTTCGCCGTTCCAATGAGAAAAGGCCTAGCACTCTCAACCTATCCTCGTACGACCTATTCTCCATTCCAGGCAACATCCTGGTGAATCTTCTCTGCACCCTCTCCAAAGCTTCCACAGCTTTCCTAAAATGAGGCGACCAGAACTGCACACAGTTTGCACATTCTCCCCATGACTGCGTGGGTTTCCTCTGGGTGCTCTGGTTTCCTCCCACACTCCAAAACTGTGCAGGTTAGGTGAATTGGCCATGCTAAATTGCCCGCAGTGTTAGGTGAAGGGGTAAATGTAGGGGAATGGGTCTGGTGGGTTGCGCTTCAGCAGGTCGGTGTGGACTTGTTGGGCTGAAGGGCCTGTTTCCACACTGTAAGTAATCTAATTTAAAATGACTGCTCTTGCTGGATTGTTTGAATTCACCTTTATTTTTAAAATAAAAATCGACAGTGATGGCTTGGAGGTCTCCCTCAAGACGCTGCCTGTCTTTTACCAGGACCCGATCACTGTCTGGAACATGGTCGAATCGCGTCGCGCCTACCCTCTGGCTGGAGTAGCGGCTGTCATCAGGGAGCCGTTGCTCAGGAATCCGTACTTCCGTACTCGCGGGTTCGAGTCGCTTTCGGAGGGGAAGGCTGTGGCGGCGAGGGTGACCAGGGTCGGGGACGTGCTGGGTGCCGGGGGCCTGGGCTGGATGCTGCCGCAGGACATAGCGAGCAGGGCAGTGGTAGACATCTGGTACGTGGCCACCACCATCCAACGCCTTAAAACGGCGGTGCTCGGACCCGACGTAGAGCACCAGTTGGAGGATGCTCAGGTGTGCGGTGGGATCCCGTCCGTGTTCACCCCTGCCCAGATGGAATTTTACACTGGCCGCTCGGGTGAAAGGTGTCCCCGTCCCCAGGTGAAAGGTGGCCCCATCCCCAGGTGAAAGGTGGCCCCATCCCCAGGTGAAAGGTGTCCCCGTCCCCAGGTGAAAGGTGGCCCCATCCCCAAGTGAAAGGTGTCGCTATCCCCAGGTGAAAGGTGTCCCCGCCCCCAGGTGATAGGTGCCCTCGACCTCAGGTGAGAGGTTTCCCTGGCCCCAGGTGAAAGGTGTCCCAGCCCCAGGAGATAGGTGCCCCTCCCCCAGGAGAAAGGTGTCCCCAGCCCCAGGTGAAAGGTGTCCCCTCCCCCAGGAGAAAGGTGTCCCAGACCCAGGTGAAAGGTGTCCCAGCCCCAGGTGAAAGGTGTCCCCATCCCCAGGTGAAACGTGTCCCCGCCTCCCAGGTGAAAAGTTCCTTCATCCCCAGGTGAGAGTTGTCCCTGTCGCCAGGTGATGTGTGCCCCCATCCCCAGGTGATAGGTGCCCCAATCCCCAGGGGACCAGGTGTCCCAGCCCCAGGTGAAAAGTGCCCCCATCCCCAGGTGAAAAGTGTCCCATCCCCAGGTGAAAGTTGTCCCCATCCCCAGGTGAAAGGTGCCCCATCTCCAAGTGAAATGTGTCCCCGTCCCCCAGGTGAAAGGTGTCCCAGACACAGGCGAACGATGTCCATGCCCCCAGGTGAAAGGTGCCCCTGTCCCCAGGTGAAAGGTGTGTCCCCTCCCCCAGGTGAAAAGTGTCCCAGACACAGGTGAACGATGTCCATGCCCCCAGGTGAAAGGTGCCCCCGTCCCCAGGTGAAAGGTGTCCCCTCCCCCAGGTGAAAGGTGTCCCAGACACAGGTGAACGGTGTCGATGCCCCCAGGTGAAAGGTGTCCCCGCCCCCCTGGTGAATGGTGGCCCAGCCCCAGGTGAAAGGTGCGCCCATCCCCAGGTGAAAGATGCTCCCAACCCCAGTTGAAAGTTGTCCCAATCCCCAGGTGAAAGGTGTCCCGCCCCAGGTGAAAGGTGTCCCTGCCTTCAAGTGAAAGGTGTCCCAGCCCCAGGTGAAAGGTGCCCCCATCCCAAGGTGATAGGTGTCCCATCCCCAGGTGAAAGGTGTCCCCATCCCCAGGTGAAAGATGCTCCCAACCCCAGTTGAAAGTTGTCCCAATCCCCAGGTGAAAGGTGTCCCGCCCCAGGTGAAAGGTGTCCCTGCCTTCAAGTGAAAGGTGTCCCAGCCCCAGGTGAAAGGTGTCCCAGCCCCA
>NC_057747.1:1798681-1808283 GCF_004010195.1 Chiloscyllium plagiosum
AGGTGTCCCCGTCCCCAGGTGAAAGGTGCCCCCATCCCCAGTTGAAAGGTGCCCCCGTCCCCAGGTGAAAGGTGTCCCGTACCCCGATGAAATGTGTCCCCGTCCACCTGTGAAAGGCACAGCCATCCCCAGGAGGAAGGTGTCCCCATCCCCAGGTGATAGTCCCAGCTCCAGGTGAAAGGTGTCACAGCCCCCAGGTGAAAGTTGCTCCCATCCTCAGGTATAGGTGTCCCCGTCCCCAGGTGAAAGGTGGCCCCGTCCCCAGGTGAAAGGTGTCGCCGTCCCCAGGTGAAAGGTGTCCCAACCCCAGGTGGAAGGTGTCCCCGCCCCCAGGTGATAGGTGCCCTCGACCTCAGGTGAGAGGTTTCTCTGGCCCCAGGTGAAAGGTGTCCCAGCCCCAGGTGAAAGGTGTCCCCTCCCCCAGGAGAAAGGTGTCCCAGACCCAGTTGAAAGGTGTCCTAGCCCCAGGTGAAAGGTGTCCCCATCCGCAGGTGAAACGTGTCCCCGCCTCCCAGGTGTAAAATGCCTTCACCCCCAGGTGAGAGTTGTCCCTGTCGCCAGGTGATGTGTGCCCCCATCCCCAGGTGATAGGTGCCCCAATCCCCAGGGGACCAGGTGTCCCAGCCCCAGGTGAAAAGTGCCTCCATCCCCAGGTGAAAAGTGTCCCATCCCCAGGTGAAAGTTGTCCCCATCCCCAGGTGAAAGGTGCCCCATCTCCAAGTGAAATGTGTCCCGGTCCCCCAGGTGAAACGTGTTGCGTCTCCCAGGTGAAAGGTGTCCCAGACACAGGTGAACGATGTCCATGCCCCCAAGTGAAAGGTGCCCCCAGGTGAAAGGTGCCCCCATCCCAAGGTGATAGGTGTCCCATCCCCAGGTGAAAGGTGCCTCCCATCCTGTCCTCAGATGAAATGTGTCCCCGACCCCCAGGTGAATTGTGTCCCCATCCCCAGGTGAAAGGTGCCCCCGTCTCCAAGTGAAATGTGTGCCCGTCCCCAGGTGAAAGGTGCTCCTGTCCTCAGATGAAATGTGTCCCCGACCCCTAGGTGAATTGTGTCCCCATCCCCATGTGATAGGTATCCCCGTCGCCAGGTGAAAGGTGTCCCAGCCCCAGGTGAAAGGTGCCCCCATCCCAAGGTGATAGGTGTCCCATCCCCAGGTGAAAGGTGGCTCCATTCCCAGATGAAAGGTGTCCTCGCCCCCAGGTGAAAGGTGTCCCAGCCCCAGGTGAAAGGTATCCGCAGCCCCAGGTGAAAGGTGGCTCCATCCCCAGGTGGAAGGTGTTCCCATCCCCAGGTGAAAGGTGTCCTGTCCCCAGGTGAATGGTGTCCACGACCCCCAGGTGAATTGTGTCCCCATCCCCATGTGATGGGTGCCACCGTCGCCAGGTGATAGTCCCAGCTCCAGGTGAAAGGTGTCCTCGCCCCCAGGTGAAAGGTGTCCCATCCCCAGGTGAAAGGTGTCCCAGCCCCAGATGAAAGGTGTCCCAGCCCCAGGTGAAAGTTGTCCCCATCCCCAGGTGAAATGTGTCCCCGTCCCCAGGTGAAAGGTGACCCATCCCCAGGTGAAAGGTGCCCCCGTCCCCAGCTGAAAGGTGTCGCCCATCCCAAGGTGAATTGTGTCCTATCCCCAGGTGAAAGGTGGCTCCATCCCCAGGTGAAAGGTGTCCTCGCCCCCAAATGATAGGTCCCGCAGCCCCAGGTGAAAGGTGTCCCAGTCCCAGGTGAAAGGTGCCTGCAGCCCCAGGTGAAAGGTGTCCCAGCCCCAGGTGAAAGGTGGCTCCATCCCCAGGTGAAAGTTGTCCCCATCTCCAGGTGAAAGGTGCCCCCGTCTCCAAGTGAAATGTGTGCCCGTCCCCAGGTGAAAGGTGCTCCTGTCCTCAGATGAAATGTGTCCCCGACCCCCAGGTGAATTGTGTCCCCATCCCCATGTGATAGGTGTCCCCGTCGCCAGGTGAAAGATGTCCCAGCCCCAGGTGAAAGGTGTCCCCATCCCAAGGTGATAGGTGTCCCATCCCCAGGTGAAAGGTGGCTCCATCCCCAGGTGAAAGGTGTCCTCGCCCCCAGGTGAAAGGTGTCCCAGCCCCAGGTGAAAGGTATCCGCAGCCCCAGGTGAAAGGTGGCTCCATCCCCAGGTGAAAGGTGTCCCCGACTCCCAGGTGAATTGTGTCCCCATCTCCAGGTGATACGTGTCCCCGTCGCCAGGTGATAGTCCCAGCTCCAGGTGAAAGGTGTCCCCATTCCCAGGTGAAAGGTGGCCCCATCCCCAAGTGAAAGGTGTCGCCGTCCCCAGGTGAAAGGTGTCCCAACCCCAGGTGGAAGGTGTCCCCGCCCCCAGGTGATAGGTGCCCTCGACCTCAGGTGAGAGGTTTCCCTGGCCCCAGGTGAAAGGTGTCCCAGCCCCAGGAGATAGGTGTCCCCAGCCCCAGGTGAAAGGTGTCCCCTCCCCCAGGAGAAAGGTGTCCCAGACCCAGGTGAAAGGTGTCCCAGCCCCAGGTGAAAGGTGTCCCCATCCCCAGGTGAAACGTGTCTCCGCCTCCCAGGTGAAAAGTGCCTTCATCCCCAGGTGAGAGTTGTCCCTGTCGCCAGGTGATGTGTGCCCCCATCCCCAGGTGATAGGTGCCCCAATCCCCAGGGGACCAGGTGTCCCAGACCCAGGTGAAAAGTGCCCCCATCCCCAGGTGAAAAGTGTCCCATCCCCAGGTGAAAGTTGTCCCCATCCCCAGGTGAAAGGTGCCCCATCTCCAAGTGAAATGTGTCCCCGTCCCCCATGTGAAACGTGTTCCGTCCCCCAGGTGAAAGGTGTCCCAGACACAGGTGAACGATGTCCATGCCCCCAGGTGAAAGGTGCCCCCGTCCCCAGGTGAAAGGTGTCCCCTCCCCCAGGTGAAAGGTGTCCCAGACACAGGTGAATGGTGTCCATGCCCCCAGGTGAAAGGTGCGCCCATCCCCAGGTGAAAGATGCTCCCAACCCCAGTTGAAAGTTGTCCTAATCCCCAGGTGAAAGGTGTCCCGCCCCAGGTGAAAGGTTTCCCTGCCTCCAGGTGAAATGTGCCCCCATCCCCAGGTGAAAGGTGCCCCAGATGAAAGGTGTCCCAGCCCCAGGGGATAGGTGTCCCCATCCCACGTGAAAGGTGTCCCCTCCCCCAGGAGAAAGGTGTCCCAGACCCAGGTGAAAGGTGTCCCAGCCCCAAGTGAATAGTGCCCCCATCCCCAGGTGAAACATGTCCCTGCCTCCCAGGTGAAAGGTGTCCCTGTCCCCAGGTGATGTGTGCCCCCATCCCCAGGTGATAGGTGCCCCAATCCCCAGGGGACAGGTGTCCCCATCCCCAGGAGAAAGGTGTCCCCGACTCCAGGTGAAACGTGTCCCGTCCCCAGGTGAAAGGTGTCCCCGACCCCCAGGTGAATTGTGTCCCCATCTCCAGGTGATACGTGTCCCCGTCGCCAGGTGATAGTCCCAGCTCCAGGTGAAAGGTGTCCTCGCCCCCAGGTGAAAGGTGGCCCCATCCCCAGGTGAAAGGTGTCCCCGTCCCAGGTGAAAGGTGTCCCAACCCCAGGTGACAGGTGTCCCAGCCCCAGGTGAAAGTTGTCCCCATCCCCAGGTGAAATGTTTCCCCGTCCCCAGGTGACAGGTGCCCCCATCCCCAGATGAAAGGTGCCCCCGTCCCCAGGTCAAAGGTGTCCCCGACCCCCAGGTGAATTGTGTCCCATCCCCAGAAGAAAATTGTCGCTGCCCCCAGGTGAAAGGTGCCCCCATCCCAAGGTGATAGGTGTCCCAATCCCCAGGTGAAATGTGGCTCCATCCCCAGGTGAAAGGTGTCCCAGCCCCAGGTGAAAGGTATCCGCAGCCCCAGGTGAAAGATGGCTCCATCCCCAGGTGAAAGGTGTCCCATCCCCAGGTGAAAGGTGCCTCCCATCGCCAGGTGAAAGTTGTCCCCATCCCCAGGTGAAAGGTGCCCCCGTCTCCAAGTGAAATGTGTCCCCGTCCCCAGGTGAATGGTGCTCCTGTCCTCAGATGAAATGTGTCCCCGACCCCCAGGTGAATTGTGTCCCCATCCCCATGTGATAGGTGTCCCTGTCGCCAGGTGAAAGGTGTCCCAGCCCCAGGTGAAAGGTGCCCCCATCCCAAGGTGATAGGTGTCCCATCCCCAGGTGAAAGGTGTCCCCATCCCCAGGTGAAACATGTCTCCGCCTCCCAGGTGAAAAGTGCCTTCATCCCCAGGTGAGAGTTGTCCCTGTCGCCAGGTGATGTGTGCCCCCATCCCCAGGTGATAGCTGCCCCAATCCCCAGGGGACCAGGTGTCCCAGCCCCAGGTGAAAAGTGCCCCCATCCCCAGGTGAAAAGTGTCCCATCCCCAGGTGTAAGTTGTCCCCATCCCCAGGTGAAAGGTGCCCCATCTCCAAGTGAAATGTGCCCCCGTCCCCCAGGTGAAACGTGTTCTGTCCCCCAGGTGAAAGGTGTCCCAGACACAGGTGAACGATGTCCATGCCCCCAGGTGAAAGGTGCCCCCGTCCCCAGGTGAAAGGTGTCCCCTCCCCCAGGTGAAAGGTGTCCCAGACACAGGTGAACGGTGTCCATGTCCCCAGGTGAAAGGTGTCCCTGCCCCCCCTGGTGTATGGTGGCCCAGCCCCAGGTGAAAGGTGCGCCCATCCCCAGGTGAAAGATGCTCCCAACCCCAGTTGAAAGTTGTCCCAATCCCCAGGTGAAAGGTGTCCCCGACCCCCAGGTGAATTGTGTCCCCATCTCCAGGTGATACGTGTCCCCGTCGCCAGGTGATAGTCCCATCCCCAGGTGAAAGGTGCCCCCATTCCCAGGTGAAATGTGTACCATCCCCAGGTGAAAGTTGTCCCGTCCCAAGGTGAAAGTTGCCCATATCCTCAGGTGAAAGGTGTCCCCGTCCCCAGGTGAAAGGTGGCTCCATCCCCAGGTGAAAGGTATTCTCGCCCCCAGGTGAAAGGTGTCCCAGCCCCAGGTGAAAGGTATCCGCAGCCCCAGGTGAAAGGTGGCTCCATCCTCAGGTGAAAGGTGTCCCATCCCCAGGTGAAAGTTGTCCCCATCCCCAGGTGAAAGGTGCTCCTGTCCTCAGATGAAATGTGTCCCCGACCCCCAGGTGAATTGTGTCCCCATCCCCAGGTGAAAGGTGTCCCTGTCTCCAAGTGAAATGTGTCCCCGTCCCCAGGTGAAAGGTGTCCCTGCCTCCAGGTGAAATGTGCCCCCATCCCCAGGTGAAAGGTGCCCCAGATGAAAGGTGTCCCAGCCCCAGGAGATAGGTGTCCCCATCCCACGTGAATGGTGTCCCCTCCTCCAGGAGAAAGGTGTCCCAGACCCAGGTGAAAGGTGTCCCAGCCCCAAGTGAATAGTGCCCTCATCCCCAGGTGAAACATGTCCCTGCCTCCCAGGTGAAAGGTGTCCCTGTCCCCAGGTGATGTGTGCCCCCATCCCCAGGTGATAGGTGCCCCAATCCCCAGGGGACAGGTGTCCCCATCCCCAGGAGAAAGGTGTCCCCACCTCCAGGTGAAAAGTGCCCCCGTCCCCCGATGAAATATGTCCCTGTCCCCCGGTGAAAGGCATGGCCATCCCCAGGTGAAAGGTGTCCCCGACCCCCAGGTGAATTGTGTCCCCATCTCCAGGTGATACGTGTCCCCGTCGCCAGGTGATAGTCCCATCCCCAGGTGAAAGGTGTCCCCGTCCCCAGATGCAATGTGTCACAGCACCAGGTGACAGGTGTCCCAGCCCCAGGTGAAATGTTTCCCCGTCCCCAGGTGACAGGTGCCCCCGTCCCCAGGTCAAAGGTGTCCCCGACCCCCAGGTGAATTGTGTCCCATCCCCAGGAGAAAATTGTCGCTGCCCCCAGGTGAAAGGTGCCCCCATCCCAAGGTGATAGGTGTCCCATCCCCAGGTGAAAGGTGGCTCCATCCCCAGGTGAAAGGTGTCCTCGCCCCAGGTGAAAGGTGGCTCCATCCCCAGGTGAAAGGTGTCCCCGAGCCCCTGATGAATTGTGTCCCCATCCCCAGGTGAAAGGTGTCCCAGCCCCAGGTGAAAGGCGTCCCCTCCCCCAGGGGATAAGGTGTCCCAGACCCAGGTGAAAGATGTCCCCATCCCCAGGTGAAAGGTGTCCCATCCCCAGATGCAATGTGTTCCTGTCCCCAGGTGAAATGTGTCCCCATTCCCAGGTGGAAGGTGTCCCCACCACCAGGTGAAAGGTGCCCCCATTCCCAGGTGAAATGTGTCCTATCCCCAGGTGAAAGGTGTCGACCGCCCAGGTGAAAGGTGTCAACTCCCCCAGATGAAAGGTGTTCCCATCCCCAGGTGGAAGGTGCCCCCATCCCAAGGTGATAGGTCCCCATCCCCAGGTGAAAGGTGCCCCCGTCTCCAAGTGAAATGTGTGCCCGTCCCCAGGTGAAAGGTGCTCCTGTCCTCAGATGAAATGTGTCCCCGACCCCCAGGTGAATTGTGTCCCCATCCCCATGTGATAGGTGTCCCATCCCCAGGTGAAAGGTGGCTCCATCCCCAGGTGAAAGGTGTCCTCGACCCCAGGTGAAAGGTGTCCCAGCCCCAGGTGAAAGGTATCCGCAGCCCCAGGTGAAAGGTGGCTCCATCCCCAGGTGGAAGGTGTTCCCATCCCCAGGTGAAAAGTGTCCCCATCCCCATGTGAATGGTGTCCCCGACCCCCAGGTGAAAGGTGTCCCCATCCCCATGTGATAGGTGTCACCGTCGCCAGGTGATAGTCTCAGCTCCAGGTGAAAGGTGTCCTCGCCCCCAGGTGAAAGGTGTCCCATCCCCAGGTGAAAGGTGTCCCAGCCCCAGATGAAAGGTGTCCCAGCCCCAGATGAAAGGTGTCCCAGCCCCAGGTGAAAGTTGTCCCCATCCGCAGGTGAAATGTGTCCCCGTCCCCAGGTGAAAGGTGACCCACCCCCAGGTGAAAGGTGCCCCCGTCCCCAGCTGAAAGGTGTCGCCCATCCCAAGGTGAATTGTGTCCTATCCCCAGGTGAAATGTGTCCCCATCCCCAGGTGAAAGGTGTCCCCACCCCCAGGTTAAAGGTGTCCCATCCCCAGGTGAAAGGTGTCCCCATCCCCAGCTGAAAGTTGTCCCCATCCCCAGCTGAAAGATGTCCCCATCCCCAGGTGATAGGTGTCCCCATCCACAGGAGAATGGTGGCCCCTTCTCCAGGTGAAAGGTGTCCCCATCCCCAGGTGAAAGGTGTCCCATCCCCAGGTGAAAGGTGTCCCCATCCCCAGCTGAAAGTTGTCCCCATCCCCAGGTGATAGGTGTCCCCATCCACAGGAGAATGGTGCCCCCATCCCCAGGTGAAAGTTGTCACCACTCCCAGGTGAAAGGTTCCCCATCCCCAGATGAAAGGTGTTCCCACCCCCAGGTGAAAGGTGTCCCCGTCCCCAGGTGAAAGGTGCCTCCATCCCCGGTGAAAGGTGTCGACACTCCCAGAGGAAAGGTGTTCCCGTCCCCAGGTGAAAGGTGTCCCCATCCCCAGGTGAAAGGTGTCCCCGTCCCCAGGTGAAAGGTGCCCCCATCCCCAGGTGAAAGGTGTCCCCGTCCCCAGGTGAAAGGTGCCCTCATCCCCAAGTGAAATGTGTCCGCATTCCCAGGTGAAACGCGTCGCCACCCCCAGATGAAAGGTGTCGCCGCACCCAGGTGAAAGGTGTCACCATCCCCAGGTGAAAGGTGTCCCCATCCCCAGGTGACAGGTGCCCCCATCCCCAGGTGAAAGGTGCACCCGTCCCCAGGTGAAAGGTGCCCCCATCCCCAGCTGAAAGTTGCCCCATCCCCAGGTGAAATGTGTCCCCGTCCCCAAGTGTAAGGTGTCCCCGTCTCCAGTAGGAAGGTGCCCCTGTCCCCAGGTGGTAGGCGTCCCTGCCCCAGGTGAAAGGTGTCCCCGCACCCAGGTGAAAGGTGACCCATCCCCAGGTGAAAGTTGTCCCCATCCCCAGCTGAAAGATGTCCCCATCCCCAGGTGATAGGTGTCCCCATCCCCAGGAGAATGGTGGCCCCTTCTCCAGGTGAAAGGTGTCCCCACCCCCAGGTGAAAGGTGCCCCATCCCCAGGTGAAAGGTGTCCCCGTCCCTAGGTGAAAGGTGTCGCCACTCCCAGATGAAAGGTGCCCCAATCCCCAGGTGAAAGGTGCCCCATCCCCAGGTGAAAGGCGCCCCCATCCCCAGGTGAAAGGTGTCCCAGACCCAGGTGGAAGGTGTCCGCATCCCCAGGTGAAAGGTGCCCTATCCCCAGGTGAAAGGTGCCCCAATCCGCAGGTGAAAGGTGTCCCCACCCCCAGGTGAAAGGTGCCCCAATCCGCAGGTGAAAGGTGTCGCCACTCCCAGATGTAAGGTGCTCCCACCCACAGGTGAAAGGTGTCCCATCCCCAGGTGAAAGGTGTCCCATCCCCAGGTGACAGGTGCCCCCATCCCCAAGTGAAAGGTGTCCCAATTCCCAGGTGAAATGTGTCCCCGTCCCCAGATGAAAGGTGTTCCCGCTCCTAGGTGAAAGGTGTCCCCGTCCCCAGGTAAAAGTGTCCCCATCCCCAGGTGAAAGGTGTCCCCATCTCCAGGTGAAAGGTGTCCCCATCCCCAGGTGAAAGGTGCCCCCATCCCCAAGTGAAATGTGTCCGCATTCCCAAGTGAAACGCGTCGCCACTCCCAGATGAAAGGTGTCCCCGCACCCAGGTGAAAAGTGTCCAATCCCCAGGTGAAAGGTGTTGCCACTCCCAGATGAAAGGTGTTCCCCATCCCCAGGTGAAAGGTGTTGCCACTCCCAGATGAAAGGTGTCCCCGCCCCCAGGTGAAAGGTGCCCCCATCCCCAGGTAAAAAGTGTCCCTGTCCCCAGGTGAAAGGTATTCCCGTCCCCAGGTGAAAGGTGTCCCCATCCCCAGGTGAAAGGTGTTCCTGTCCCCAGGTGAAAGTTGCCCCCATCCCCAGGTGACATGTGTCCCTGTCCCCAAGAGTAAGGTGTCCCCGCCTCCAGTAGGAAGGTGCCCCTGTCCCCAGGTGAAAGGTGCCCCCATCCCCAGGTGAAAGGTGTCGCCACTCCCAGATGAAAGGTGTCCCGCTTCCCAGGTGGCAGTTTTCCCAATCCCTCGGTGAAAGTGCTCTCATCCCCAGGTGAAAGATGTCCCCGTCCCCAGGTGAAAGGTGTCTCCACTCCCAGGTGACAGGTGTCCACGTCCCCAGGTGAAAGGTGCCCCCGTCCCCAGGTGAAAGGTGCCCCCATCCCCAGGTGAAAGGTGTCGCCACTCCCAGATGAAAGGTGTCCCCGTACCCAGGTGAAAGGTGACCCATCCCCAGGAGAATCGTGCCCCCATCTCCAGTTGAAAGGTGTCCCCACTCCCAGGTGAAAGGTGTCGCCATCCCCAGGTGAAAGGTGTCCTCATCCCCAGGTGATAGGTGTCCCCATCCCCAGGTGAAAGGTGTCGCCACTCCCAGATGAAAGGTGTCCCCGTACCCAGGTGAAAGGTGACCCATCCCCAGGAGAATCGTGCCCCCATCTCCAGTTGAAAGGTGTCCCCACTCCCAGGTGAAAGGTGTCGCCATCCCCAGGTGAAAGGTGTCCTCATCCCCAGGTGATAGGTGTCCCCATCCCCAGGTGAAAGGTGTC
>NC_057747.1:1809113-1852948 GCF_004010195.1 Chiloscyllium plagiosum
TGTCCCCATCCCCAGGTGATAGGTGTCCCCATCCCCAGGAGTATGGTGCCCCCATCTCCAGGTGAAAGGTGCCCCCATCCCCAGGTGAAAGTTGTCGCCACTCCCAGGTGAAAGGATCCCCATCCCCAGGTGAAAGGTGTGCCCGTCCCCAGATGAAAGGTGTCACCGACCCCAGGTGAAAGTTGCCCACATCCCCAGGTGAAAGGTGTCCCCGTCCCCAGGTGAAAGGTGCCCTCATCCCCAAGTGAAATGTGTCCGCATTCCCAGGTGAAACACGTCGCCACCCCCAGATGAAAGGTGTCCCCGCACTCAGGTGAAAGGTGTCCCATCCCCAGGTGAAAGGTGTCCCCGTCCCCAGGTGAAAGTTGTCCCCATCACCAGGTGATAGGTGTCCCCATCCCCAGGTGATAGGTGTCCCCATCCCCAGGTGAAAGGTGCCCCATCCCCAGGAAAAAGGTGTCCCCATCCCCAGGTGAAAGGTGTCCCCATCCCCAAGTGTAAGGTGTCCCCGTCTCCAGTAAGAAGGTGCCCCTGTCCTCAGGTGATAGGCGTCCCAGCCCCAGGTGAAAGGTGTCTCCCTTCCCAGGTGGCAGTTTTCTCAATCCCTCTGTGAAAGTGCTCTCATCCCCAGGTGAAAGATTTCCCCGTCCCCAGGTGAAAGATGTCCCAGTCCCCAGGTGAAAGGTGTCCACACTCCCAGGTGAAAGGTGTCCCCGTCCCCAGGTGAAAGGTGCCCCCATCCCCAGGTGAAAGGTGTTGCCACTCCCAGATAAAAGGTGTTCCCGCCCCCAGGTGAAAGGTGTCCCATCCCCAGGTGAAAGGTGTCCCATCCCCAGGTGAAAGGTGTCCCCATCCTCAGGTGACAGGTGCCCCCATCCCCAAGTGAAAGGTGTCCCAATTCCCAGGTGAAACGCGTCGCCACTCCCAGATGAAAGGTGTCCCCGCCCCCAGGTTAAAGGTGTCCCATCCCCAGGTTAAAGGTGTCCCATCCCCAGCTGAACGTTGTCCCCATCCCCAGGTGATAGGTGTCCCCATCCCCACTAAAATGGTGCCCCCTTTTCCAGGTGAAAGGTATCCCAACCCCCAGGTGCAAGGTGCCCCTATCCCCAGCTGAACGTTGTCCCCATCCCCAGGTAATAGGTGTCCTCATCCCCACTGGAATGGTGCCCCCATCTCCAGGTGAAAGGTGTCCCCACCCCCAGGTGAAAGGTGCCCCATCCCCAGGTGAAAGGTGTGCCCGTCCCCAGGTGAAAGGTGCCCCGTTCCCAGGTGAAAGATGTCCCCACCCCCAGGTGAGAGGTGTCCCAGCCCCAGGTGAGAGGTGTCCCTGTCCCCAGATGTAAGGTGTCACCAACCCCAGGTGAAAGGTGTCCCTGGCCCCAGGTGAACTGTGTCCCAGACCCTAGTGTAAGGTGTCCCCTACCCCAGGTGAAATGTGTCCCGGACCCAGGTGAAAAGTGTCCACGCTCCTAGGTGAAAGGTGCCCCCGTCCCCAATGTGAAAGGAGTCCCATCCCCAGGTGAAAGTTGTCCCCATCCCCAGGTGAAAGGTGTCCCCGCCCCCAGCTGAAAGGTGTCCCCGTCCCCAGGTTAAAGGTGTCCCATCCCCAGGTGAAAGGTGCCCCCATCCCCAGCTGAAAGGTGTCCCCATCCCCAGGTGATAGGTGTCCCCATCCCCAGGAGAATGGTGCCCCCATCTCCAGGTGAAAGGTGCCCCCATCCCCAGGTGAAAGTTGCCCACATCCCGAGGTGAAAGGTGTCGCCACTCCCAGATGAAAGGTGTTCCCGCTCCTAGGTGTAAGGTGTCCCTGTCTCCAGGTGAAAGGTGCCCCCGTACGCAGGTGAAAGGTGTCCCCGTCCCCAGGTGAAAGGTGTCCCCGTCCCCAGGTGAAAGGTGTCCCCACCCCCAGGTGAAAGGTGTCCCCACCCCCAGGTGAAAGGTGCCTCCATCCCCGGTGAAAGGTGTCGACACTCCCAGAGGAAAGGTGTTCCTGTCCCCAGGTGAAAGGTGTCCCCTTCCCCAGGTGAAAGGTGTCCCCCGTCCCCAGGTGAAAGGTGTCCCCGTCCCCAGGTGAAAGGTGTTCCTGTCCCCAGGTGAAAGGTGTCCCAGCCTTTAGGTGAAAGGTGTCCCCATCCCCAGGTGAAAAGTGTCCCTGTCCCCAGGTGAAAGGCGTCGCCACTCCCAGATGAATGTTGTCCCCGCCCCCAGGTGAAAGGTGTCCCCATCCCCAGGTGAAAGGTGTCGCCACTCCCAGGTGAAAAGTGTCACCGTCCCCAGGTGAAAGGCGTCGCCACTCCCAGATGAATGTTGTCCCCGTCCCCAGGTGAAAGGTGTCCCCGACCCCAGGTGAAAGGTGCCCCCATCCCCAGGTGAAAAGTGTCCCTGTCCCCAGGTGAAAGGCGTCGCCACTCCCAGATGAATGTTGTCCCCGTCCCCAGGTGAAAGTTGTCCCCATCCCCAGGTGAAAGGTGTCCCCACTCCCAGATGAAAGGTGTCCCAGCCCCCAGGTGAAAGGTGCTCCCATCCCCAGGTGATAGGCGTCCCAGCCCCAGGTGAAAGTTGCCCCCATCCCCAAGTGTTAGGTGTCCCCGTCTCCAGTAGGAAGGTGCCCCTGTCCCCAGGTGATAGGCGTCCCAACCCCAGGTGAAAGGTGCCCCCATTCCCAAGTGAAAGGTGTCCCCCTTCCCAGGTGAAAGGTGTCCCCGTCCCCAGGTGAAAGGTGTCCCCGTCCCCAGGTGAAAGGTGCCCCCATCCCCAGGTGAAAGGTGTCGCCACTCCCAGATGAAAGGTGTTCCCGCCCCCAGGTGAAAGGTGTCCCATCCCCAGGTGAAATGTGTCCCATCCCCAGGTGAAAGGTGCTCCCATCCCCAGGTGAAAGATGCCCCCATCCCCAGGTGAAAGGTGTCCCAGCCCCAGGTGAAATGTGTCCCATCCCCAGGTGACAGGTGCCCCCATCCCCAAGTGAAAGGTGCTCCCATCCCCAGGTGAAAGATGCCCCCATCCCCAGGTGAAAGGTGTCTCAGCCCCAGGTGAAAGTTGTCCCCATTCCCAGGTGAAAGGTGTCCCCGTCCCCAGGTGAAAGGTTTCCCCATCCTCAGGTGAAAGGTGTCCCATCCCCAGGTGAAAGGTGTCCCCGTCCCCAGGTGAAAGGTGTCCCCGTCCCCAGGAGAAAGTTGTCCCCATTCCCAGGTGAAAGGTGTCCCCATCCCCAGGTGAAAGGTTTCCCCATCCTCAGGTGAAAGGTGTCCCATCCCCAGGTGAAAGGTGTCCCCATCGCCAGGTGACAGGTGCCCCCATCCCCAGGTGAAAGGTGCCTCCATCCCCGGTGAAAGGTGTCCACACTCTCAGAGGAAAGGTGTTCCTGTCCCCAGGTGAAAGATGTCCCCGTCCCCAGGTGAAATGTGTCGCCATCCCCAGGTGTACCGTGTCCCCATCCCCAGGTGATAGGTGTCCCAGCCCCAGGTGAGAGGTGTCCCTGTCCCCAGATGTAAGGTGTCACCAACCCCAGGTGAAAGGTGTCCCTGGCCCCAGGAGAATTGTGTCCCAGACCCTAGTGTAAGGTGTCCCCTACCCCAGGTGAAATGTGTCCCGGACCCAGGTGAAAAGTGTCCACGCTCCTAGGTGAAAGGTGCCCCCGTCCCCAATGTGAAAGGAGTCCCATCCCCAGGTGAAAGGTGTCCCAGACCCAGGTGAAAGTTGTCCCCATCCCCAGGTGAAAGGTGTCCTCGCCCCAGGTGACAGGTGCCCCAATCCTCAGGTGGAAGGTGTCGCCATCCCCAGGTGAAAGGTGCTCCCATCCCCAAGTGAAAGGTGTCCCAATTCCCAGGTGAAACGCGTCGCCACTCCCAGATGAAAGGTGTCCCCGCCCCTAGGTTAAAGGTGTCCCATCCCCAGCTGAAAGCGGTCCCCATCCCCAGGTGATAGGTGTCCCCATCCCCATGAGAATGGTGCCCCCATCCCCAGGTGACAGGTGCCCCCATCCCCAAGTGAAAGGTGTCCCAATTCCCAGGTGAAACGCGTCGCCACTCCCAGATGAAAGGTGTCCCCGCCCCTAGGTTAAAGGTGTCCCATCCCCAGGTTAAAGGTGTCCCATCCCCAGCTGAACGTTGTCCCCATCCCCAGGTGATAGGTGTCCTCATCCCCACTAAAATGGTGCCCCCTTCTCCAGGTGAAAGGTGTCCCCACCCCCAGGTGGAATGTGCCCCCATCCCCAGCTGAAAGTTGTCCCCATCCCCAGGTGATAGGTGTCCTCATCCCCACTAAAATGGTGCCCCCTTCTCCAGGTGAAAGGTGTCCCATCCCCAGGTGATAGGTGTCCCAGCCCCAGGTGAAAGGTGCCCACATCTCCAGGTGAAAGGTGTCGCCACTCCCAGGTGAAAGGTGCCCCCATCCCCAGGTAAGAGGTGTCCCCGTCCCCAGGTGAAAGGTGTCCCCGTCCCCAGGTGAAAGGTGCCTCCATCCCCGGTGAAAGGTGTCGACACTCTCAGAGGAAAGGTGTTCCTGTCCCCAGGTGAAAGGTGTCCCCGTCCCCAGGTGAAATGTATCGCCATCCCCAGGTGTACCGTGTCCCCATTCCCAGGTGATAGGTGTCCCAGCCCCAGGTGAGAGGTGTCCCTGTCCCCAGATGTAAGGTGTCACCAACCCCAGGTGAAAGGTGTCCCTGGCCCCAGGAGAATTGTGTCCGAGACGCTAGTGTAAGGTGTCCCCTACCCCAGGTGAAATGTGTCCCGGACCCAGGTGAAAAGTGTCCACGCTCCTAGGTAAAAGGTGCCCCCGTCCCCAATGTGAAAGGAGTCCCATCCCCAGGTGAAAGGTGTCCCAGACCCAGGTGAAAGTTGTCACCATCCCCAGGTGAAAGGTGTCCCCGCCCCAGGTGACAGGTGCCCCAATCCTCAGGTGGAAGGTGTCCCATCCCCAGGTGAAAGGTGCTCCCATCCCCAAGTGAAAGGTGTCCCAATTCCCAGGTGAAACGCGTCTCCACTCCCAGATGAAAGGTGTCCCCGCCCCTAGGTTAAAGGTGTCCCATCCCCAGGTGAAAGGTGCCCCCATCCCCAGCTGAAAGCGGTCCCCATCCCCAGGTGAAAGGTGTCCCCATCCCCAGGAGAATGGTGCCCCCATTTCCAGGTGAAAGGTGTCCCCATCCCCAGGTGAAAGGTGCCCCCATCGCCAGGTGAAATGTGCCCCCATCCTCAGGTGAAAGGTGTCGCCACTCCCAGGTGAAAGGTGTCCCCATCCCCAGGTGAAAGGTGACCCCGTCCCCAGGTGAAAGGTGTCCCCGTCCCCAGGTGAAAGGTGTCGCCACTCCCAGGTGAAAGATGCCCCCATCCCCAGGTGAAAGGTTTCCCCATCCTCAGGTGAAAGGTGCCCACATCCCCAGGTGAAAGGTGTCGCCACTCCCAGGTGAAAGATGCCCCCATCCCCAGGTGAAAGGTGTGCCCGTCCCCAGGTGAAAGTTGTCCCCATCCCCAGGTTAAAGGTGTCCCATCCCCAGGTGAAAGGTGCCCCCATCCCCAGCTGAAAGTTGTCCCCATCCCCAGGTGATAGGTGTCCCCATCCCCACTGGAATGGTGCCCCTATCTCCAGGTGAAAGGTGTCCCCACCTGCAGGTGAAAGGTGCCCCATCCCCAGGTGAAAGGTGCCCCCATCTCCAGGTGAAAGGTGTCCCCACCCGCAGGTGAAAGGTGCCCCATCCCCAGGTGAAAGGTGTCCCCGTCCCCAGGTGAAAGGTTTCCCCATCCTCAGGTGAAAGGTGCCCCCATCCCCAGGTGAAAGGTGACGCCACTCCCAGGTGAAAGATGCCCCCATCCCCAGGTGAAAGGTGTGCCCGTCCCCAGGTGAAAGGTGTCCCCGTCCCCAGGTGAAGGTTGCCCACATCGCCAGGTGAAAGTTGTCCCCATTCCCAGGTGAAAGTTGCCCACATCCCCAGATGTAAGGTGTCACCAACCCCAGGTGAAAGGTGTCCCTGCCCCCAGGTGAAATGTGTCCCGGACCCAGGTGAAAAGTGTCCACGCTCCTAGGTGAAAGGTGCCCCCGTCCCCAATGTGAAAGGAGTCCAATCCCCAGGTGAAAGGTGCCCCCATCCCCAGCTGAAAGCGGTCCCCATCCCCAGGTGAAAGGTGTCCCCATCCCCAGGAGAATGGTGTCCCCATCCCCAGGTGAAAGGTGCCCCCATCCCCAGGTGAAAGGTGTCGCCACTCCCAGGTGAAAGGTGCCCCATCCCCAGGTGAAAGGTGACCCCGTCCCCAGGTGAAAGGTGTCCCCGTCCCCAGGTGAAAGGTGTCGCCACTCCCAGGTGAAAGATGCCCCCATCCCCAGGTGAAAGGTTTCCCCATCCTCAGGTGAAAGGTGCCCACATCCCCAGGTGAAAGGTGTCGCCACTCCCAGGTGAAAGATGCCCCCATCCCCAGGTGAAAGTTGTCCCCATCCCCAGGTGATAGGTGTCCCCACCCGCAGGTGAAAGGTGCCCCATCCCCAGATGAAAAGTGTCCCCGCCCCCAGGTTAAAGGTGTCCCATCCCCAGGTGAAAGGTGCCCCCATCCCCAGCTGAAAGTTGTCCTCATCCCCAGGTGATAGGTGTCCCCATCCCCACTGGAATGGTGCCCCCATCTCCAGGTGAAAGGTGTCCCCACCCGCAGGTGAAAGGTGCCCCATCCCCAGGTGAAAGGTGTCCCCGTCCCCAGGTGAAAGGTTTCCCCATCCTCAGGTGAAAGGTGCCCCCATCCCCAGATGTAAGGTGTCACCAACCCCAGGTGAAAGGTGTCCCGGACCCAGGTGAATTGTGTCCCAGACCCTAGTGTAAGGTGTCCCCTACCCCAGGTGAAATGTGTCCCGGACCCAGGTGAAAGGTGTCCCCGTCCCCAGGTGAAAGGTGCCCCCATACCCAGGTGAAAGTTGTCCCCATCCCCAGGTGAAACGTGTCCACGTCCCCAGGAGAAAGGTGCCCCCATACCCAGGTGAAAGTTGTCCCCATCCCCAGGAGAAAGGTGCCTCCATCCCCGGTGAAAGGTGTCGACACTCTCAGAGGAAAGGTGTCCCCGCCACCAGGTTAAAGGTGCCCCATCCCCAGGTGAAAGGTGCCCCCATCCCCAGCTGAAAGTTGTCCCCATCCCCAGGTGATAGGTGTCCCCATCCCCACTGGAATGGTGCCCCCATCTCCAGGTGAAAGGTGTCCCCACCCGCAGGTGAAAGGTGTCCCCGTACCCAGGTGAAAGGTGTCCCCGTCCCCAGGTGAAAGGTGTCCCCACCCCCAGGTGATAAGTGTCCCCACCCCCAGGTGAAAGGTGTCCCCGTCCCCAGGTGAATGGTGCCTCCATCCCCGATGAAAGGTGTCGACACTCAGAGGAAAGGTGTTCCTGTCCCCAGGTGAAAGGTGTCCCCGTCCCCAGGTGAAAGGTGTCCCCACCCCCAGGTGATAAGTGTCCCCACCCCCAGGTGATAAGTGTCCCCACCCCCAGGTGAAAGGTGTCCCCGTCCCCAGGTGAAATGTGTCGCCATCCCCAGGTGTACCGTGTCCCCATCCCCAGGTGATAGGCGTCCCAGCCCCAGGTGACAGGTGCCCCAATTCCCAGGTGAAACGCGTCGCCACTCCCAGATGAAAGGTGTCCCCGCCCCCAGGTGAAAGGTGCCCCATCCCCAGGTGAAAGGTGTCCCCGTCCCCAGGTGAAAGGTTTCCCCATCCTCAGGTGAAAGGTGTCGCCACTCCCAGGTGAAAGATGCCCCCATCCCCAGGTGAAAGTTGTGCCCATTCCCAGGTGAAAGTTGCCCACATCCCGAGGTGAAAGGTGTCGCCACTCCCAGGTGAAAGGTGTCCCCATCCCCAGGTGAAAGGTGTCCCCATCCCCAGGTGAAAGATGCCCCCATCCCCAGGTGAAAGTTGTGCCCATTCCCAGGTGAAAGTTGCCCACATCCCGAGGTGAAAGGTGTCGCCACTCCCAGGTGATAAGTGTCCCCACCCCCAGGTGATGGGTTTCCCAGCCGCAGGTGAAAGGTGTTCCTGTCCCCAGGTGAAAGGTGTCCCCGTCCCCAAGTGAAATGTGTCGCCATCCCCAGGTGAAATGTGTCACCATCCCCAGGTGTACCGTGTCCCCATTCCCAGGTGATAGGTGTCCCAGCCCCAGGTGAGAGGTGTCCCTGTCCCCAGATGTAAGGTGTCACCAACCCCAGGTGAAAGGTGTCCCTGCCCCCAGGTGAATTGTGTCCCAGACCCTAGTGTAAGTTGTCCCCTACCCCAGGTGAAATGTGTCCCGGACCCAGGTGAAAAGTGTCCACGCTCCTAGGTGAAAGGTGCCCCCGTCCCCAATGTGAAAGGAGTCCCAGCCCCAGGTGAAAGGTGTCTCAGACCCAGGTGAAAGTTGTCCCCATCCCCAGGTGAAAGGTGTCCCCGCCCCAGGTGACAGGTGCCCCAATCCTCAGGTGGAAGGTGTCGCCATCCCCAGGTGAAAGGTGCTCCCATCCCCAAGTGAAAGGTGTCCCAATTCCCAGGTGAAACGCGTCTCCACTCCCAGGTGAAAGGTGTCCCCGTCCCCAGGTTAAAGGTGTCCCATCCCCAGGTGAAAGGTGCCCCCATCCCCAGCTGAAAGCTGTCCCCCTCCCCAGGTGATAGGTGTCCCCATCCCCAGGAGAATGGTGCCCCCATCTCCAGGTGAAAGGTGCCCCCATCCCCAGGTGAAAGTTGTCCCCATCCCCAGGTGAAAGTTGTCCCCATCCCCAGGTGAAAGTTGTCCCCATTCCCAGGTGAAAGTTGCCCACATCCCGAGGTGAAAGGTGTCGCCACTCCCAGATGAAAGGTGTTCCCGCTCCTAGGTGTAAGGTGTCCCCGTCCCCAGGTGAAAGGGGCCCCCATACCCAGGTGAAAGGTGTCCCCGTCCCCAGGTGAAAGTTGCCCACATCCCCAGGTGAAAGTTGCCCACATCCCCAGGTGAAAGTTGTCGCCACTCCCAGGTGAAAGTTGCCCAATCCCCAGGTGAAAGTTGTCGCCACTCCCAGGTGAAAGTTGCCCACATCCCCAGGTGAAAGGGGTTACCACTCCCAGATGAAAGGTGTTCCCGCCCCCAGGTGAAAGGTGTCCCCGTCCCAGGTGAAAGGTGTCGCCATCCCCAAGTGAAAGGTGTCCCAATTCCCAGGTGAAACGCGTCGCCACTCCCAGATGAAAGGTGTCCCCGCCCCTAGGTTAAAGGTGTCCCATCCCCAGGTGCAAGGTGCCCCCATCCCCAGCTGAACGTTGTCCCCATCCCCAGGTAATAGGTGTCCCCATCCCCACTAGAATGGTGCCCCCTTCTCCAGGTGAAAGGTGTCCCCATCCCCAGGTGAAAGGTGTCCCAACCCCAGGTGCAAGGTGCCCCCATCCCCAGCTGAAAGTTGTCCCCATCCCCAGGTGATAGGTGTCCCCATCCCCACTGGAATGGTGCCCCCATCTCCAGGTGAAAGGTGTTCCCACCCCCAGGTGAAAGGTGCCCCATCCCCAGGTGAAAGGTGTCCCCGTCCCCAGGTGAAAGGTTTCCCCATCCTCAGGTGAAAGGTGCCCCCATTCCCAGGTGAAAGGTGTCGCCACTCCCAGGTGAAAGATGCCCCCATCCCCAGGTGAAAGGTGTCCACGTCCCCAGGTGAAAGTTGCCCACATCCCCACGTGAACGTTGTCCCCATTCCCAGGTGAAAGTTGCCCACATCCCCAGGTGAAAGTTGTCCCCATTCCCAGGTGAAAGTTGCCCACATCCCAGGTGAAAGTTGTCCCCACTCCCAGGTGAAAGTTGTCCCCATTCCCAGGTGAAAGTTGCCCACATCCCCAGGTGAAAGGTGTCCCCGTCCCCAGGTGAAAGGTGTCCCCGTCCCCAGGTGAAAGGTGCCCCCATACCCAGGTGAAAGGTGTCCCCGTCCCCAGGTAAAAGGTGTCCCCATCCCCAGGTGAAAGGTGTCCCCGTCCCCAGATGAAAGGTGTCCCCGCCCCCAGGAGAAAGTGCCCCCATCCCCAGCTGAAGGTTGCCCCCATCCCCAGGTGAAATGTGTCCCAGTCCCAGGTGAAAGGTGTCCCCGTCCCCAGGTGAAAGGTGTCCCCGTCCCCTGGTGAAAGGTGCCTCCATCCCCGGTGAAAGGGGTCGACACTCTCAGAGGAAAGGTGTTCCTGTCCCCAGATGTAAGATGTCACCAACCCCAGGTGAAAGGTGTCCCCTACCCCAGGTGAAATGTGTCCCGGACCCAAGTGTCCACGCTCCTAGGTGAAAGGTGCCCCACGCCCCCAATGTGAAAGGAGTCCCATCCCCAGGTGAAAGGAGTCCCCACCCCAGGTGAAAGGTGCCCCATCCCTAGGTGAAAGATGTCCCCGTCCCCAGGTGAAAGGTGTCCCATCCCCAGGTGAAAGGTGCCCCCATTCCCAGGTGAAAGGTGTCCCCGTCCCCAGATGAAAGGTGTCCCCGTCCCCAGATGAAAGGTGTCCCCATCCCCAGGTGAAAGGTGCCCCCATCCCCAGGTGAAAGCTGTCGCCACTCCCAGATGAAAGGTGCCCCCATCCCCAGGTGAAATGTGTGCCCGTCCCCAGGTGAAAGGTGTCCCCATCCCCAGGTGAAAGGTGCCCCCATCCCCAGGTGAAAGCTGTCGCCACTCCCAGATGAAAGGTGTCCACATCCCCAGGTGAAATGTGTCCCACCCCCAGGTGATAGGTGTCCCAATCCCTCGGTGAAAGTGCTCTCATCCTCAGGTGAAAGATGTCCCCGTCCCCAGGTGAAAGGTGTCCCCACCCCCAGGTGAAAGGTGTCCCCACCCCCAGGTGAGTGAAAGGTGTCCCCACCCCCAGGTGAAAGGTGTCCCCACCCCCAGGTGAAAGGTGTCGCCACCCCCAGGTGAAAGGTGCCTCCATCCCCGGTGAAAGGTGTCGCCACTCCCAGAGGAAAGGTGTTCCTGTCCCCAGTTGAAAGGTGCCCCCATCCCCAGGTGAAAGATGTCCCCGTCCCCAGGTGAAAGGTGTCCCCATCCCCAGGTGAAAGGTGCCCCCATCCCCAGGTGAAAAGTGTCCCTGTCCCCAGGTGAAAGGTGTCGCCATCCCCAGGTGAAAGGTGTCCCGATCCCCCATTGAAAGTTGCCCCAATCCCCAGGTGAAAGGTGTCCCCCCCACAGGTAAAAGGTCTCCCCATCCCCAGGTGAAAGGTCTCCCCGTCCCCAGGTGAAAGGTGTCCCCATCCCCAGGTGAAAGGTGTTCCCGCTCCTAGGTGAAAGGTGTCCCCGTCCCCAGGAGAAAGGTGTCCCCGTACCCAGGTGAAAGGTGCCCCCATCCCCAGATGAAAGGTGTCCCCGCACCCAGGTGAAAGATGTCCCATCCCCAGGTGAAAGGTGTCCCATCCCCAGGTGAAAGGTGTCCCATCCCCAGGTGACAGGGGCCCCCATCCCCAGGTGATAGGTGTCCCCGTCCCCAGGTGAAAGGTGTCCCCATCCCCAGGTGAAAGGTGTCCCCACCCCCAGGTGAAAGGTGCCCCCATCCCCAGGTGATAGGTGTCCCAATCCCTCAGTGAAAGTGCTCTCACCCTCAGGTGATAGGTGTCCCCGTCTCCAGGTGAAAGGTGCCCCATCCCCAGATGAAAGGTGTCCCCATCCCCAGGTGAAAGGTGCCCCCATCCCCAGGTGAAAGGTGTTGCCACTCCCAGGGGAAAGGTGCCCCCATCCCCAGGTGAAAGGTGTCCCCGTCCCCAGGTGAAAGGTGCCTCCATCCCCAGGTGAAAGGTGCCCCCCATCCCCAGGAGATAGGTGCCCCCATCCCCAGGTGAAAGGTGTCCCCGTCGTCAGGTGAAAAGTGTCCACGTCCCCAGGTGAAAGGTGTCGCCACTCCCAGGTGAAAGGTGCCCCCATCCCCAGGTGAAAGGTGTCCCCGTCCCCAGGTGAAAGGTGTCCCCGTCCCCAGGTGAAAGGGGTCCCCGTCCCCAGGTGATAGGTGCCCAATCCCTCGGTGAAAGTGCTCTCATCCCCAGGTGAAAGGTGTCCCCGTCCCCAGGTGAAAGGTGCCTCCATCCCCGGTGAAAGGTGTCGACACTCCCAGAGGAAAGGTGTTCCCGTCCCCAGGTGAAAGGTGTCCCCATTCCCAGGTGAAAGGTGTGCCCGTCCCCAGGTGAAAGGTGCCCCCATCCCCAGGTGAAAAGTGTCCCCGTCCCCAGGTGAAAGGTGCCTCCATCCCCAAGTGAAATGTGTCCGCATTCCCAGATGAAAGGTGTCCCCGCACCCAGGTGAAAGGTGTCCCCATCCCCAGGTGAAAGGTGCCTCCATCCCCAGGTGATAGGTGTCCCCGTCCCCAGGTGAAAGATGTCCCCGTCCCCAGGTGAAAGGTGTCTACACTCCCAGAGGAAAAGTGTTCCCGTCCCCAGGTGAAAGGTGCCCCCATCCCCAGGTGAAAGGTGTCCCCGTACCCAGGTGAAAGGTGCCCCCATTCCCAGGTGAAAAGTGTCCCCATCCCCAGGCGAAAGGTGCCCCCATCCCCAAGTGAAATGTGTCCGCATTCCCAGGTGAAACGCGTCGCCACCCTCAGATGAAAGATGTCCCCGCACCCAGGTGAAAGGTGTCCCATCCCCAGGCGAAAGGTGTCCCCGTTCCCAGGTAAAAGGTGTCCCATCCCCAGGTGAAAGGTGTCCCCATCCCCAAAGGTGTCCCATCCCCAGGTGAAAGGTGTCCCCATCCCCAGGTGTAAGGTGCCCCCATTCCCAGGTGAAAGGTGTCCCCGTTCCCAGGTAAAAGGTGTCCCATCCCCAGGTGAAAGGTGTCCCCATCCCCAGGTGAAAGGTGCCCCCATCCCCAGGTGAAAGGTGTCCCCGTTCCCAGGTAAAAGGTGTCCCCATCCCCAGGTGAAAGGTGCCCCCACCCCAGGTGAAAGTTGTCCCCGTCCCCAGGTGAAAGGTGTCCCATCCCCAGGTGAAAGGTTCCCCCATCCCCAGGTGAAAGGTGTCCCCGTTCCCAGGTAAAAGGTGTCCCATCCCCAGGTGAAAGGTGTCCCCGTTCCCAGGTAAAAGGTGTCCCCATCCCCAGGTGAAAGGTGTCCCCATCCCCAGGTGAAAGGTGTTGCCACTCCCAGATGAAAAGTGTCCCCGCCCCCAGGTGAAAGTGCCCCCATCCCCATCTGAAAGTGTCCCCCATCTCCAGGTGAAATGTGTCCCCGTCCCCAAGAGTAAGGTGTCCCCGTCTCCAGTAGGAAGGTGCCTCCTGTCCCCAGGTGATAGGGCGTCCCAGCCCCAGGTGAAATGTGCCTCCATTCCCAAGTGAAAGGTGTCCCGCTTCCAAGGTGGCAGTTTTCCCAATCCCTCGGTGAAAGTGCTCTCATCCCCAGCTGAAAGGTGCCCCCATCCCCAGGTGAAAGGTGTCCCCGTCCCCAGGTGAAAGGTGTCCCATCCCCAGGTGAAAGGTGTCCCCATCCCCAGGTGAAAGGTGCCCCCATCCCCAGGTGAAAGGTGTCCCCGTTCCCAGGTAAAAGGTGTCCCCATCCCCAGGTGAAAGGTGTTGCCACTCCCAGATGAAAGGTGTCCCCGCCCCCAGGTGAAAGTGCCCCCATCCCCATCTGAAAGTTTCCCCCATCTCCAGGTGAAATGTGTCCCCGTCCCCAAGAGTAAGGTGTCCCCGTCTCCAGTAGGAAGGTGCCTCCTGTCCCCAGGTGATAGGGCGTCCCAGCCCCAGGTGAAATGTGCCTCCATTCCCAAGTGAAAGGTGTCCTGCTTCCAAGGTGGCAGTTTTCCCAATCCCTCGGTGAAAGTGCTCTCATCCCCAGGTGAAAGATGTCCCCGTTCCCAGGTGAAAGATGTCCCCCGTCCCCAGGTGAAAGGTGTCGCCACTCCCAGGTGAAAGGTGTCCCATCCCCAGGTGAAAGGTGCCCCCATCCCCAGCTGAAAGTTGTCCCTATCCCCAGGTGATAGGTGTCCCCATCCCCAGGAGAATGGCGTCCCCAACTCCAGGTGAAAGGTGTCGCCACTCCCAGGTGAAAGGTGCCCCCATCCCCAGGTGAAAGGTGTCCCCGTCCCCAGGTGAAAGGTGTCTCCATCCCCAGGTGAAAGTTTCCCACATCCCCAGGTGAAAGGTGTCACCACTCCCAGGTGACAGTTGCCCCCATCCCAGGTGAAAGGTGTGCCCGTCCCCAGGTGAAAAGTGTCCCCGTCCCCAGGTGAAAGGTGTCCCCATCCCCAGGTGAAAGGTGTCCCCGTCCCCAGTTGAAAGGTGCCCCAATTCCCAGGTGAAAGGTGTCTACACTCCCAGAGGAAAGGTGTTCCCGTCCCCAGGTGAAAGGTGCCCCAATTCCCAGGTGAAAGGTGTCCCCATCCCCAGGTGAAAGGTGCCCCCATCCCCAGGTGAAAAGTGTCCCTGTCCCCAGTTGAAAGGTGTCCCCACTCCCAGATGAAAGGTGTCCCCTCCCCCCGGTGAAAGGTGCCCCCATCCCCAGGTGAAAAGTGCCCCCATTCCCAGGTGAAAGGTGTCCCCACTCCCAGATGAAAGGTGTCCCCTCCCCCAGGTGAAAGGTGCCCCCATCCCCACCTGAAAGGTGTCCCTGTCCCCAGGTGAAAGGTGTCCCATCCCCAGGTGATAGGTGCCCCCATCCCCAGCTGAAAGTTGTCCCCATTCCCAGGTGATAGGTGTCCCCATCCACAGGAGAATGGTGCCCCCATCTCCAGGTGAAAGGTGTCCCCACCCCCAGGTGACAGGTGCCCCATCCCCAGGTGAAAGGTTCCCACAACCCCAGGTGAAAAGTGTCCCCATCCCCAGGTAAAAAGTGTCCCCATCCCCAGGTGAAAGGTGTCCCCATCCCCAGGTGAAAAGTGTCCCCATCCCCAGGTGAAAGGTGCCCCCATCCCCAGGTGAAAGGTGTCCCCACCCCCAGTTGATGGGTTTCCAAGCCCCAGGTGAAAGGTGTCCCCGTCCCCAGGTGAATGGTGCCGCCATCCCCGGTGAAAGGTGTCTACACTCCCAGGGGAAAGGTGTCCCGTCCCCAGGTGAAAAGTGTCCCCATCCCCAGGTGAAAGGTGTCCCCGTCCCCAGGTGAAAGGTGCCCCCATCCCCAGGTGAAAGGTGCCCCCATCCCCAGGTGAAAGGTGTCCCCATCCCCCGGTGAAAGGTGCCCCCATTCCCAGGTGAAAGGTGTCCGAATCCCTCGGCGAAAGTGCTCTCATCCTCAGGTGAAAGCTGTCCCAATTCCCAGGTGAAACGCGTCGCCACTCCCAGATGAAATTTGTCCCCATCCCCAGGTGATAGGTGTCCCCATCCCCAGGTGAAAGGTGCCCCCATCCCCATGTGCTAGGTGTGCCCATCCCCAGGTGAAAGGTGTCTCCGTCCCCAGGTGAAAGTTTCCCACATCCCCAGGTGAAAGGTGTCGCCACTCCCAGATGAAAGGTGTTCCCGCTCCTAGGTGAAAGGTGTCCCAATTCCCAGGTGAAAGGTGTCCCCATCCCCGTCCCCAGGTAAAAGGTGTCCCCACCCCCAGGTGATAGGTGTCCCAATCCCTCGGTGAAAGTGCTCTCATCCTCAGGTGAAAGATGTCTCCGTCCCAGGAGAAAGGTGTCCCCACCCCCAGGTGATAGGTGTCCCCACCCCCAGGTGAAAGGTGTCCCCATCCCCAGGTGAAAGGTGCTCCCATCCCCAGGTGAAAGGTGCTCCCATCCCCAGGTGAAAGGTGTCCCCATCCCCAGGTGAAAGGTGCCCCCATCCCCAGGTGAAAGGTGTCGCCACTCCCAGGTGATAGGTGTCCCCATCCCCAGGTGATAGGTGTCCCCATCCCCAGGAGAATGGTGCCCCCATCTCCAGGTGAAAGGTGTCCCCACCCCCAGGTGAAAGGTGCCCCATCCCCAGGTGAAAGGTGTCCCCGTCCCCAGGTGAAAGGTGTCCCCATCCCCAGGTAAAAGGTGCCCCCATCCCCAGGTGAAAGGTGTACCCACCCCCAGGTGAAAGGTGCCTCCATCCCCGGTGAAAGCTGTCGACACTCCCAGAGGAAAGGTTTTCCCGTCCCCAGGAGAAAGGTGTCCCCATCCCCAGGAGAAAGGTGCCCCCATCCCCAGGTGAAAGTTGTCCCCGTCCCCAGGTGAAAGGTGCCCCTGTCCCCAGGTAAAAGGTGCCCCCATCCCCAGGTGAAAGGTGTCCGCGTCCCCAGGTGAAAGGTGCCCCTGTCCCCAGGTAAAAGGTGCCCCCATCCCCAGGTGAAAGGTGTCCCCGTCCCCAGGTGAAAGGTGCCCACATCCCCAGAGGAAAGGTATTCCCGTCCCCAGGTGAAAGGTGTCCCCATCCCCAAGTGAAAGGTATCCCCGTCCCCAGGTGAAAGGTGTCCCCACCCCCAGGTGAAAGGTGTCCGCATTCCCAGGTGAAACGCATCGCCACTCCCAGATGAAAGGTGTCGCCACACCCAGGTGAAAGGTGCCCCCATCCCCAAGTGAAAGGTATACCCGTCCCCAGGTGAAAGGTGCCCCCATCCCCAGGTGACAGGTGTCCCCATCCCCAAGTGAACGGTGTCCCAATTCCCAGGTGACACGCGTCGCCACTCCCAGATGAAAGGTGTCCCCGCCCCCAGGTGAAAGGTGTCCCATCCCCAGGTGAAAGGTGCCCCCGTCCCCAGGTGAAAGGTGTCCCCACCCCCAGGTGATGGGTTTCCCAGCCCCAGGTGAAAGGTGTCCCTGTCCCCAGGAGAAAGTTGTCCCCATCCCCAGGTGATAGGTGTCCCCATTCCCAGGTGAAAGGTGTCCCTGTCCCCAGGAGAAAGTTGTCCCCATCCCCAGGTGATAGGTGTCCCCATTCCCAGGTGAAAGGTGTCCCTACCCCCAGGTGATGGGTTTCCCAATCCCTCGGTGGAAGTGCTCTCATCCTCAGGTGAAAGATATCCCCGTCCCCAGGTGAAAGGTGTCCCCACCCCCAGGAGAAAGGTGCCTCCATCCCCAGGTGAAAGGTGTCGACACTCCCAGAGGAAAGGGGTTCCCGTCCCCAGGTGAAAGGTGCCCCCATCCCCAGGAGAAAGGTGTCCCCATCCCCAGGAGAAAGGTGTCCCCATCCCCAGGTGATAGGTGGCCCCATCCCCAGGTGATAGGTGTCCCCGTCCCCAGGTGAAAGGTGTCCCCATCCCCAGGTGAAAGTTGTCCCCATCCCCAGGTGATAGGTGTCCCCGTCCCCAGGTGAAAGGCGACACTCCCAGAGGAAAGGGGTTCCCGTCCCCAGGTGAAAGGTGCCCCCATCCCCAGGAGAAAGGTGTCCCCATCCCCAGGAGAAAGGTGTCCCCATCCCCAGGTGATAGGTGTCCCCATCCCCAGGTGATAGGTGTCCCCGTCCCCAGGTGAAAGATGTCCCCATCCCCAGGTGATAGGTGTCCCCATCCCCAGGTGAAAGGTGCCCACATCCCCAAGTGATAGGTGTCCCCATCCCCAGGAGAAAGGTGTCCCCATCCCCAGGAGAAAGGTGCCCCCATCCCCAGGTGAAAGTTGTCCCCATCCCCAGGTGAAAGGTGTCCCCACCCCCAGGAGAAAGGTGCCCCCATCCCCAGGTGAAAGGTGTCCCCATCCCCAGGAGAAAGGTGCCCCCATCCCCAGGTGAAAGTTGTCCCCATCCCCAGGTGATAGGTGTCCCCGCCCCCAGGTGAAAGGTGTCCCCGTCCCCAGGTGAAAGGTGCTCCCATCTCCAAGTGAAATGTGTCCGCATTCCCAGGTGAAACGCGTCGACACTCCCAGATGAAAGGTGTCCCCACACCCAGGTGATAGGTGTCCCCGTCCCCAGGTGATAGGTGTCCCCATCTCCAGGTGAAAGTTGTCCCCGTCCCCAGGTGAAAGGTGTCCCCGTCCCCAGGTGAAAGGTGTCCCCATCCCCAGATGACAGGTGTCCCCGTCCCCAGGTGAATGGTGCCCACATCCCCAAGTGAAAGGTGTCCCCATCCCCAAGTGAACGGTGTCCCAATTCCCAGGTGACACGTGTCGCCACTCCCAGATGAAAGGTGTCCCCGCCCCCAGGTGAAAGGTGTCCCATCCCCAGGTGAAAGGTGCCCCTATCCCCAGCTGAAAGTTGTCCCCATCCCCAGGTGATAGGTGTCCCCATCCCCAGGAGAATGGTGCCCCCATCCCCAGATGACAGGTGTCCCCGTCCCCAGGTGAATGGTGCCCACATCCCCAAGTGAAAGGTGTCCCCATCCCCAGGTGACAGGTGTCCCCATCCCCAAGTGAACGGTGTCCCAATTCCCAGGTGACACGTGTCGCCACTCCCAGATGAAAGGTGTCCCCGCCCCCAGGTGAAAGGTGTCCCATCCCCAGGTGAAAGGTGTCCCATCCCCAGGTGAAAGGTGCCCCTATCCCCAGCTGAACGTTGTCCCCATCCCCAGGTGATAGGTGTCCCCATCCCCAGGAGAATGGTGCCCCCATCTCCAGGTGAAAGGTGTCCCCACCCCCAGGTGAAAGGTGCCCCCGTCCCCAGGTGAAAGGTGTCCCCACCCCCAGGTGATAGATGTCCCAATCCCTCGGTGAAAGGTGCCCCCATCCCCAGGTGAAAGGTGTGCCCGTCCCCGGTTAAAGGTGTCCCCATCCCCAGGTGAAAGGTGCCCCCATCCCCAGGTGAAAGGTGTCCCTGTCCCCAGGTGAAAGGTGTCCCCACCCCCAGGTGATAGGTGTCCCAATCCCTCGGTGAAAGTGTTCTCATCCTCAGGTGAAAGATGTCCATGTCCCCAGGTGAAAGGTGTCCCCACCCCCAGGTGAAAGGTGCCTCCATCCCCGGTGAAAGGTGTCGACACTCCCAGAGGAAAGGTGTTCCTGTCCCCAGGTGAAGCGTGCCCCCATCCCCAGCTGAAAGTTGTCCCCATCCCCAGGAAAATGGTGCCCCCATCTCCAGGTGAAAGGTGTCCCCACCCCCAGGTGAAAGGTGTGCCCGTCCCCAGGTGAAAGTTGTTCCCGTCCCCAGGTGAAAGGTGCCTCCATCCCCAGGTGAAAGGTGTCCCCACCCCCAGGTGAAAGGTGCCCCCATTCCCAGGTGAAAGGTGCCTCCATCCCCGGTGAAAGGTGTCGACACTCCCAGGTGAAAGGTGTCCGCATCCCCAGGTGAAAGGTGTCCCCGTCCCCAGGTGAAAGGTGCCCTCATCCCCAAGTGAAATGTGTCCGCATTCCCAGGTGAAACGCGTCACCACTCCCAGATGAAAGGTGTATCCGCACCCAGGTGAATGGTGCCCCCATCCCCAGGTGAAAGGTGTCCCCGTCCCCAGGTGAATGGTGCCCCCATCCCCAGTGAAAGTTGTCCCCATCCCCAGCTGAAAGGTGTCCTCATTCCCAGGTGAAAGTTGTCCCCATCCCCAGGTGAAAGTTGTCCCCATCCCCAGCTGAAAGGTGCCCCCATCCCCAGGTGAAAGGTGCCCCCATCCCCAGGTGAAAGGTGCCCCCGTCCCCAGGTAAAAGGTGTCCCCATCCCCAGGTGAAAGGTGTCCCCATCCCCAGGTGAAAGTTGTCCCCATCCCCAGGTGATAGGTGTCCCCATCCCCAGGTGAAAGGTGCCCCCATCCCCAGGTGAAAGGTGTCCCCATCCCCAGGTAAAAGGTGTCCCCATCCCCAGGTAAAAGGTGTCCTGTCTCCAGGTGAAAGGAGCCCCCATACCCAGGTGGAAGGTGTCCCCGCCCCAGCTGAAAGTTGTCCCCATTCCCAGGTGAAAGGTGTTCCCGTCCCCAGGTGAAAGGTGCCGCCATCACCAGGTGAAAGGTGTCCCAGCCTCAGGTGAAAGGTGTCCCCGACCCCCAGGTGAATTGTGTCCCCATCCCCAGGTGATAGGTGTCCCTGTCCCCAGATGAAAGGTGCCCCCATCCTCAGGTAAATTGTGCCCCATCCTCAGGTAAATTGTGCCCCCATCCCCAGGTGATATGTGTCCCAGCTCCAGGTGAAAGGTCCCCCCATCCCCAGGTGAAAGGTGTCCCCATCCCCAGATGAAATGTGCCCCCATCCCCAGGTGAAATGTGTCCCCGTTCCCAGGTGAAAGGTGTCCCAGCCCCAGGTGAAAGGTGCCCCCATCCCGAGGTGAAAAGTGCCGCCATCCCCTGGTGAAAGGTGTCCCCGTTGCCACGTGAAAGGTGTCCCCGCCCCCAGGTGATAGGTGCACCCGCCCCCCAGGTGAAAGATGCCCCCATCCCCAGGTGAGAGGTGTCCTCGTCCCCAGGTGATTTGTGCCCCTATCCCCAGGTGATAGGTTTCCCAGACCCAGGGAAAGGTGCCCCCATCCCCAGCTGAAAGTTGTCTCAATCCCCAGGTGAAAGGTGTCCCTGCCCCAGGTGAAAGGTGCCCCTGTCCCCAGATGAAATGTGTCCCCTACCCCGGTGAAAGGCGTCACCATCCCCAGGTGAAAGGTGCCCCCATCCCCAGGTGAAAGGTGTCCCCGTCCCCAGGTAAAAGGTGCCTCCATCCCCAGGTGAAATGTGTCCCCGTCCCCCGGTGAAAGGTGGCCCCATCCCCAGGTGGAAGGTGTCCCAGCCCCAGGTGGAAGGTGTCCCCGTCCCCAGGTGAAAGATGTCCCTTCCCCAGGTGAAAGGTGTCCCTGTCCCCAGGTGAAAGGTATCCCCGCCCCCAGGTGGATGGTGTCCCACCCCCAGGTGAAAGGTAATCCCAGTCTCCTTTGGTGAGTGAATAGCAATGCTGAAATTATTCTGACTGAATAGGAGTACAATCATGCAGAGTTGTTTGGGAGGGCAAGGAAGAACAGGACTTGATGGAAGATTGCAGGACACTTTCAGAGTGATAATGCTGCTAGCATCAAATGTACTTCTTGTTTTCATCCCAAAATGTGTCGAAGCAAAGATTCAAGGGGTTATGACAATCTGAAAAAGAGCCTCAGTTAGTGTGCTGATGACAGTATTGGACATCACGCTATAATAAAGTGAATTAATGCTTTAGAGAGAGAATAGCACGTAGAATAAAAAGTGCCCCTAGGTGATAGATATAGGACAGATGTCAGAGGTAGTTTCTTTACTCAGAGAGTAGTAGGGGCATGCAACAGTAGTAGGCTTGCCAACTTTAAGGGCATTTAAATGGTCATTGGATAAACATCTGGATGAAAGTGGCATAGTGTAGGTTGGATGGACTTCAGTTTGGTTCCACAGATCGGCTCAACATCGAGGACCCTGTACTGCCCTGTAATGTTCTATATTTTATGTTCTAGAACCAGTAGGAAGCTGCCTGGCAGCCAGAGAAACCAAAAAAAAATGAATGAAATTTATATATTTTTTGTTGGAACAATGAGAATGAGGAAGTTGAGACAACAGAAACATTTAAAACCATGAGAAAGGAAAAATAGATAATTGGTCGTTCTATCTAAGCTCATTGAGATAATTGAGATAATTAAGATCATAAGTCCTAGGGCAAAAGGAACTCTCCACAGAACATTACGACACCATGGAATTCTGTACAGGAGTTGGTGGCTGTGACAGAAACTATGGGGATGATTTGAACCAGAACCATCCAGTAGTAAAGGCTGTTGTAATTGGCTGGGTGACTAACCTGCCGTGGAGCTCACTAGCCCTAATTTCAGCTGACTAGGCACGACGGACAGCCAGCCAACATCTCTGGTGTCCCTTCTCATTATACATATAGGTTCCCAATGGAATTTTTGGAAGCTGACAGGAATTTACGGTCAATCTGAATGGGATGTATTAGTCACTTTTCCTGCTTCATTTGAAGTCTGATTCTGTGACACATCAAACAAACTTAACACAGTGAAGGCGGTCTTCAAAAAATTCCTTTGATTCCATTTTAATAAGCTTTAAAAAGCTATTCTCTCTTGGAACTGCCTCCAGTAAGATTGCCAAAAGTGATTAAAGATGTTCCTGAGGTTGTATCACATGACCTATTTCTGCATTTTAGCCATTATTATGCCGACACTCCACCATCTTGATTCAACTGGAAAGCAAAAACATTTATTACCAGATTGAATGATGCAGCCAAACAACACTTTATCGTTGTTGTGGTTCTGTTCGCCGAGCTGGAAATTTTTGTTGCAAACATTTCGTCCCCTGTCTAGGTGACATCCTCAGTGCTTGGGAGCCTCCTGTGAAGCGCTTCTGTGGTGTTTCCTCCGGCATTTATAGTGGCCTGTCCCTGCCGGGGTCCATGTCCATAGATCCCTCAAAGTTACCACCCAGATGGATTGTGTTAGCTTTCATTAACAGGGTGATTGAATATAAGAGCTGTGAGGTTATACTGCAGCTCTAGAGAGTCCTGATTAAACCACATTTGGATATTGTGTTCAGTTCTGGTCACCTCACCACTATAGGAAGGATGTGGAAGCTTTAGAGAGGGTGCAGAGGAGATTTACCAGGATGCAGCCTGGATTGGAGGGCATGTCTTATGAAAAAAGGTTGAGGGAGCTAAGGCTTTTCTCCTTGGAGTGAAGAAGGGTGAGACGGGGTTTGGTAGAGGCGTGCAAGATGATGAGAGGCATAGATAGAGTGAATACTCAGAGACTTTTTCCCAGTGCAGAAATGGCTATCACAAGGGGGCATAATTTTAAAGTGATTGAAAGCAGGTTTAGAGGAGATGTCAGAGGTAGGTTCTTTACACAAAAAGTGGTAGGTGCGTGGAATGCACTGCTAGTGGTGGTAATAGGGACATTTAAATGACTCTTGGATAGGCACATGGATGATAATAAAATGAAGGGTATGTAGGTTAGTTTGATCTTAGCTTAGGATAAAATATAGGCACAACATCAAGGGCTGAAGGCTTGTACTATACTGTGTTCTATGTTTTGATAATATCCCACAGAGGATATTAGTAAAATAAAATTGAAGTGCATGGGGTTGGAAGTGATATGGATTAAGAATTGCTTGACAAGGAGAAAGCAGAGAGTACACCTAAACGGGTCATTCTCAGGTTGTCAGGCTGTAACTAGTGGAGCACTGTGAGTTTTAGTACTGGGCCCCATCTGTTCACAAGCTATATCAATGACTTAGAATGTGAAGACCAATTATAATATTTCCAGATGGTACGAAGTTTGTGAATGATACAAAGCTTGGTGGAAATATGAGTTGTGAAGAGGATGCAGAGGCTTCAAGGGTCTTAGACACACTCAGTAAATGGGTAAGAGCATGACAGATGGAATACAATATGGTGAGGTTATCCTCCCTTTTTAGGAGGAATGGAGGAATAGAGGAATTCTTAACTGGTGAGAAATTGGAAAATTTTGATGTCCAATGGGTCCTAAGGGTCCTTATTCATAAGCCACTGAAACTGTATGCAGATGCAACAGGCTATTCAAAAGGTAAATGACATGTTATATTTTATTACAACAGGATTTGATTGAGTCTTGCCTCAATTGTGTAGGACCCTAGTTGGATTACACCTGGACATAGGGCAAGCCAGACAGAGAACAGCCAGGGAATTCCTAGAAGCATGGCACTCATCCACAAACTCCATCAACAAACACATCGACCTGGACCCAATATACCAACCACTACAGCGGACAGCTGAAACTGACAACCGGAAGCGGCAGGGACAGGCCACTATAAATGCCAGAGGAAACACCACAGAAGCACTTCACAGGAGGCTCCCAAGCACTGAGGATGTCACCTAGACAGGGGACGAAAATTTGCAACAAAAATTCCCAGCTCGGCGAACAGAACCACAGCAACGAGCACCCGAGCTACAAATCTTCTCCCAAACTTTGAACACTTTTTCCCTTATTTCATATTTTAAAATTGAAGAGAAAGTAAAATGACAAACTTTTTTTTTCAGAATGCATTCTGTAGCAATTACAATGAGTTCCCAGATTTGGCTGTTAATCTGGTCCAATCATCTGTCTGACAGATTAAAATGAGTGAGTCATGGAGACACTTGCGCCTGGCTCTGTATGAGATATTACCATAGGCAAGCACTATTCGTGTGTAAATAAAGGGTGACTTGCTGATGGGATACCGGCCTCTGTGAAGCTGCTTCATATTCACTCAGGGGATGTGAGTTCCCCGGCAGGATCTCCAGATATTTCCCATCCTTCATTGCCCTCAAGAAGATGGTGATGAACTACCTTTTTGAACAGCTGTAGGAATTGACTCCCAGGGTTTTGTCCCAGTAATACTGAAGAAATGGTGCTATATTTCCAAGTCTCAATGGTTGCCATTTGGAAGGCAACTTACAGGTTATTTATATTCCAAATAAATGCTTTTCATGTCATTTTCGATGACAGTGTTTGTGAAAAGAGTGGACGTTTGCAGATGTGGTGCCAATCAAGTGGGCTGCTTTGTCCTGGATAGTGTCACAATCCTTCTGTACTGTTGGAGCGGCCTTCATCCAGGAAAGTAGGAGTTTTCCATCACACTCCTGACTTGGGCCTGGAGATGGTTGACTGGCTTTGGGGAATCAGCGGGTGAGTTACTCACTGCAGTATTCCCAGCCTCTAATCTGCTCTTGTAGCCACAATATTTATAGTAAATATTTTATTATCTGGCATCTACGGGACTAGGAGTGTGTCAGTTGATCAATTATTCCAGATAATCAAGAGATCTAAATAATCAATCAATATAAAAACACGCACTAAGTCATAGAAATGCAGAATGTATTGCAGAAGGTATATACATCACATGATCACATTCTTTATTTACCAAATAAATCACTTAAATAACAATGCAACTTTTCATTAAATAAAACTTAATAGCAATGAGCCTTCTCTTTCACTCCCTCAACTGACGACTTGGACAAAGTAGATCATGGTATTGAAGGAGAAATTGACTTAATGTTGAATCAACTGCTGATATTTCATGTGGCCATTTGATCGAACAATATGTATATTTACACAATCGGACAGAATAAGTACAATGAACTTCATGGTATTTGAGATACATAATGTTTGCCAATTTATCAAGAGTGCCAGTTCATAAGGTGTTTAAAATGAAGTTTGCTGTACTGTACATGGCTAGTCTAGCCTTTGGTCGACAGTAGCACCCATGATGTTAATAGTAGTAGATTCAGCAGTGGCAATGTCATTGAATGTCAAAGGGCCCAGGTTAGACTGTTGTTGTAGCTGGTAATTTCCTGGCAAATGATACTTGCCATTTTTTAGCCCAAGTTCCTGTGACTTTTTTTCTGGGGCTGCGCACAGGAGTGTTCAGGATATTAATCTTCAAGTCTTAGAGAGTCCAGTCCAATCCTGAAGTGAGTTATAGGAAGAGAAACAATTCTCACACTCTTTAAAAGGTTCAGCAGCCCATTGGGTTCACATTGTTCAAAGGAACATTGTATTAAAATGTTTTAAATCAAAGAGTATGTTGCTGGAAAAGCACAGCCAGTTAGGCAGCATCCGAGGAGCAGGAGAGTCGATGCTTCGGGCATAAGCCCTTCATCGCATAAGCCCTTCATCAGGAAAGGGTCACATTATGCCTGAAACATTGATTCCCCTGCTCCTCGGTTGCTGCCTGACCAGCTCTGCTTTTCCAGTGCCACACTCTTCGACTCTGATCTCCAGCTTCTGCCGTCCTCACTTTCTCCTCCTTAAAATGTTTTAATCCCAGCAAAAAAAAACTCACAATATTTCATTTGATCTAATCATGGTGTTTAAAGTGACGAAGAGAGCTGATTAGGCTAAAAGATAAACAGACCACTTCCTCTCAGGTAAGGGCCCAGCACAAGAGGGAATGATATTAAAGCTGGAGCTTGGCCGTTCAGGATGGCAATCACCAAGTACCTTTCCGCACAAAGATGGTGAAAACCTGGAAATCTCTCCCTTGGATATGCAAAAGCTTTCAAAGCTAAGATTACAGATCTGTGGCGACTAAAGGTGTCAACCAGCCACAATCTGTTCAAATGTACAAAGGAATAGAGGGTCTGATGGACTCTTACAATTCAAACTTTCCAATTGGTGCTTGAAACATTTATGTAACATTTAGGGGCCCAATCGTGGAAATCATATAGAAGACTGGAATCAGTGTCTGTGGCACTATGGGTCAGCTGATACCAGGAAGGTTGGTGTCTGAGAATATCCAGAGCTTTCAGTGTTCTCTCCAGATCAGTAATCATTCTCAAACAATTGTTGGCTTTCAGTTGGTATTTTAGGCTCCTGAGGTGCAGTGGTAGTGCCCCTCCATTTGTGTCAGGAGCCCCAGGTTCAAGTCCCACCTGAACAGTTTGATTAAAAATATCTACACAAAACTAGCTGTTGGGAAATTCTGGGAACATGCGAATAGTAAGAGTTTGTTCAGCCCGTTGAACCTGCTCAGTTAGACAATGACTAATCTGTATTGAAACTCCAACAACCCAATTTAGTTCTGTTAATACTAACAATCAAACAAAATCTGTAAGACAATTTTAAGATTTTCAGTTGATCTAACCTAAGAGTTAAGATCTCCATACTTAAGGAAAGGATCTACTCTCATTGCAAATGGCATAATAATTGGTCCTTGGGTTGAAAGATTTATCATCAACTCAGAGAAAGTGAGGACTGCAGATGCTGGAGATCAGAGTAGAGAGTGTGGTGCTGGAAAAGCACAGCCGGTCAGGCAGCATCTGAGGAGCAGGAGAATCGACAGTTTGGGCATAAGCCTTTCATCAGAAATGGGTTATCCTATGGTGAGAGGCTGAGTAAATTGGGTTTCTCTGGCATTTAGAAGAATCAGAGATGATCTCATTGTGGGCGGCACGATGGTACAGCAGTTAGCACTGCTGCCTCACAGCGCCAGAGACCCGGGTTCAAATCCCACCTCAGGCGACTGACTGTGTGGAGTTTGTACATTCTCCCCATTCTGTGTGGGTTTCCTCTGGGTGCTCCGATTTCCTCCCACAGTCCAAGGATGTACAGGTCAGGTGAATTGGCCATGCTAAATTGCACCGTATGGGTGGGTTGCGGGTCGGTGTGGACTTGTTGGGCCGAAGGGCCTGTTTCCACACTGTAAGTAATCTAATCATTGGGGCATACAGGATTCTGGAGGGGGTTGGTAGGATAGGGAGTGAGAGATTGTATCTATTGTTCAGAGGATTCTAAGGCACAGTCTCAGACTAAGGGAATGATCCTTTAAAAGTGAGATGAGGAAAAATTGCTTCCCTCAGAAGATTGTGAATCTTTGGAATTGTGTCCCTGAGGGTTGTGAATGCCCTTTCATTGAATATATTAATGACAGTGATAGAAAGGCAATAAGGGATAGGGAGAGAAGATGGCAAAGTAGAGTTGAAGCCCAAGATAAACCATGATCGTGTATATTATATCCTTAGCCATATCGTTCTGTGATATTATATATTGCTCTGTTAGGACTTTATGAGCATGAAGACCCAGGTATACTCAGTACTATATTTAACTCATTCCAACAGTTGCTACCAACAGGAGTCCCTTCTCTTGTTCTCACCCCCTTCAGATTTTTTTCCACACTGCCTCTGGTGGGCAGCACTTATTATTTGATTAATTGGATGATTGGACAAGTCAGTAGTTTTTCATAACAAAAAGTCGAGTTGGAAGTGGTGGTAGAGTGATAAAGTTACTAGATTAGTAATGCAGGGTCTAGGGTTAATGTCTTGTGGATATTGTTTCAATTTGCACTGCAGCAGATATTGAAATCTGAATTCAATAAAATTCTAGAATTTTTTTTAAAAAGCTTTAAAAATGTTTGTCATTTATATAAGTGATTTGGATGAGAATTTTGGAGGCATGGTTTGTGGACGTTACCAAAATTGGTGACTTAGTAGACAGTGAAGAAGTTATAGAGAGATCTTGATCAACTACTGAGGAGTGGCAGATGGAGTTTAATTTGGATAAATGCAAGGTATTGTATATTGATAAAACAAACAAGGAAGGATTTATACAATTAGAAGTAGGGCCCTGGTTAGTGTTGTAGAAAGGAAAGACCTAGCAGTTCAAGTACATAATACTTTGAAATTTGTGGCACAGCCTTCGTTGCTCACACCTTAGAGTAGAGGAGTTGGGATGTCATGTTGAGGTTGTGAGGAGGTTGATGAGGCCTCTTCTGGCCTACTGAGACATAGCTCGGGGATGGACGGGACAGGCAGCTTAATGTTCCCGGATACAAATGCTATAGGAAGGATGGAAAAGGCGGGCAAGAGAGGAAGGGGAGTAATGCTTTTGATAAAGGATAGCATTACTGCTGTACTTAGGGAGGATATTCCTTGGAATAAATCCAGGGAAGTTGTTTAGGTGGAACTGAGAAATAAGAAAAGAATGATCAACTTATTGGGATTGTATTATAGTCCCCCTAATAGTCAGCAGGAAATTGAGAAACAAATTTGTCAGGCGATCTCAGTTATCTGTAAGAATAATAGGGTGTTTATGGTAGGCTATTTTAACTTTACAAACATAGACTGGGACTGCCATAGTGTTAAGGATTTAGATGGAGAGGAATTTGTTAAGTGCAAACAAGACAATTTTCTGATTCAGTATGTGGATGTACCTATTAGAGAAGGTGCAAAACTTAACCGACTCTTGGGAAATAAGGCAGGGCAGGTGACTGAGGTGTCAGTGGGGGACCACTTTGGGGCCAGTGACCATAATTCTATTAGTTTTAAAATAGTGATGGAAAAGGATATATCAGATCTAAAAGTTAAAGTTCTATATTGGAAGATGGCCAATTTTGATGGTATTAGGCAAGAACTTTCAAAAGCTGATTGGGGGCAGATGTTCGCAAGTAAAGGGGTGGCTGGAAAATGGGAAGCCTTCAGAAATGAGATAATGAGAGTCCAGAGAATGTCTGGTCCTCTCAGGATGAAAGGCAAGGCTGGTAGGTGTGGGGAATGCTGGGTGACTAGAGAAATTGAGGTTTTGGTTAAGAAAAAGGAGGAAGTATATGTCAGGTATAGACAACAGAGATCGAGTGAATACTTAGAAGAGTGGACCCAAAACAGATCCTTGCAGTACAGCGTTACTAACTGAACTCCAGGATGAATATTTCCCATCAACCACTACCCTGTATTCTTTCAATTAGCCAATTTCTAATCCAAACCATTAAATCACCCATAATTCCACGCCTCCATATTTTCTGCAATAGCCTACTGTGGGGAACCTTTTCAAAGGCCTTACTGAAATCCAAATACCCCACATCAATGGCTTTACCCTCATCCACCTGATTGGTCACCTTCTCAAAGAATGTAATCAGGTTTGAGAGGCATGACCTACCCTTCACAAAACCATGTTGACTATCCCTAATCAACTTATTCCTTCAGATGATTATAAATCCTATTGCTTATAACTTTTCCAACACTTTACCCGCAACCAAAGTAGGGCTCACTGGTCTATACTTACCAGGGTTGTCTCTACTCCCCTTCTTGAACAAGGGGACAGCATTTGCTATCCTCCAGTCTTCTGGCACTATTCCTGTAGCAATGACGTCAATAAAGATCAAAACCAAAGGCTTGGCAATCTCCTCCCTGGCTTCCCAGAGAATCCTAGGATAAATCCCATCTGGCCCAGGGGACTTAACACTTTCCAGAATTGCTAACACATCCTCCTTGTGAACCTCAATCCCATCTAGTCTAGTAACCTGTATCTCAGTATTCTCCTCGACAACATTGTCTTTTTCCAGTTGAATACCACCAAAAAATATTCATTTAGCGCTTTTCCTATCTCCTTGGACTCCACACACAACTTTCTAATACTGACCCTAATTTGCTCTAATCTTTCTCTAGTCATTCTTTTATTCCTGATATACCTATAGAAAGCTTTAGGGTTTTCCTTGCTCCTATCTGCCAGTGACTTCTCATGTTCCCCTCCTGGCCCTTCTTAGTTCTCTTTAGGTCTTTCCTGGCTAACTTGTGACTCTCAAGCGCTCTAACTTAGCCTTCACGTCTCATCCCAACATAAGCCTTCTTCTTCTTCTTGAAGAGAGATTCAACTTCTCTAGTAAACCACAGTTCCCTTGCTTGACCACTTCATCCCTGCCTGACAGGTACATAGTGCAAGGACACACAGTAACTGTTCCTTGAATAAGTTCCACATTTCAATTGTGCCCATTCCTTGCAGTTTCCTTCCCCATCCTATGCATCCTAAATCTTGCCTAATCGCATCACAATTGACTTTCCCGTACTTATAACTCTTGCCCTGTGGTATATACTTCTCCATTTCCATCACTAAAATAAACATAACCAAATTGTGGTCACTATCACCAAAATGCTCACCTATCTCCAAACCTAATACCTGGCCGGGTTCATTACCAAACACAAATCCAATGTAGCCTCACCCCTTGTTGGCCTGTCTACATACTGTAGCAGGAAACCATCCTGCACACAGTGGACAAAATAGATGCTCTAACTATAATATTTCCAGTCAATATTTGGAAAGTTAAATGCCCCCATAACAGCTAAGCTGTTATTCTAGCTTCTATCAAGAATCATCTTTGCTATCCTTTCCTCTACACCTCTGGAATTATTCGGAGGCCTATGGAAAACTCCCAACAGGGTGACCTCTTCTTTCCTGTTTCTAGCTTCAGCCCAGACTACCTCAGTAGACAAGTTCTCAAAAAGTCCTTGCTGCCCCCATAATACTTGACTAACAATGCCACACGTCTCTCTTTTACCATTTTTTTTCTGTTCTTACTGAAACATCTAAATCCCAGAACCTGCAGCAACCATTCCTTTCCCTGCTCTATCAATGTCTCCAAAAAAGGCCACAACATCAAAGTCCCAGATCCCAGATGCTGCAGGTTCACCCACCTTATTCCAGATGCTCCTGACATTGAAGTAGACACACTTCAAACTACCTTCCTGCTTGCTAGTGCAGTCTTGCAACCTTATTTCTGACCTCACCACTCTCAACCTCCTGGACATTGGAACTACAGTTTAGGTTCCCAACCCTCTGGTGAATTAGTTAAACCCTCCCAAAGAGCATTAGCAAACTTCCACCTCCCCCACTAGGATATTGGTACCCCTCTGATTCAGGTGTAGACCATCCTGTTTGTACAGGTCCCACCTACCCCACAATGAACACCAATTATCTCAGAGCTGTTGCTGCCTAAGTCTATATATGGATGTCAATGTATGAAGCAGGAATGGCAGGACCTTACACTGAGACTATGTCCCTGGAAGAGGGGATATTAACAGACAAAGCACTGTCTGTTACACCCACAGCATGCACCAGCAGTGTTTACAATAATAACACTGTGTTACAACATGGAGGTTGAATCACTGTTCATTAAACCAAACACCCAGAAAAGGTCACCTCACCATTTGTTAAACGTATGAGTGAAAGATAAATCCTAATTTCCACTAATTAAAGAAAAATAGCAATTTATTTTCCTAACTCTAATAGTGAACATAAACAAAACTAGTAACAAACTGAACACTTTTTCTTAACTAATTACTATCTGACCCCCAACTCTAAAAAATGCTGCTCCAATAACAATTATTAAATATTACATTAACGTAATCACCAGTCCACACAGTCTCAAATGTTACCTTCTGCCTGGTCTTCTGGTTCTGCTGTCTTTTTCCTTTTTACAGCAAGTATTTTTTGCAGTAAAAGATACCTTTTGATAGAGACAAGCTTCTCATTTCTTTGAGAGCAAGATATTAGATGAGCAGTTAGCGTTCTGGGAGTTGCTCTGAAGAATTTTCAAAATGCCCCTGGTTTAATATCCCCCCTCCCCCACCACAAAACATTGCTCCCTCTCATTGACTGATGTTGTCAATACAATAAACTCAAACTCAATTGGGTTTTCGTATCCTAGGCATAATTGAAATTAGTTGGTTAAGTTTGAATTGTTGTCAAAACAGCAACCAAAACATCCATTTAACAGCCAGTTGTAGTTATTTCAATCATTATGGTTGATCTAATAATCCTCAACTCCCTTTTCCCGCTTTTCCCCCATAGCCCTCAATTCCCTTACCAATTAAAAACCTGCTTTGTTCATTAAGAGAAAAAAAAGAAAAAAATTTTAAAATCTGAAAAAAATAGAGCCCAACTGGCACTCCAGCACCTTTGGGAAAAAAAGTTAACAGCCAATTGTTACATGTATCTATTTTGGAACAGCCCATCTCTTAGCTGATCTGTTCTGGCAGCTGAGATTGTATTTTAAACTTATTTTGAAATTCAGAAATTACTTGCTATCTTAAAGAGAACATACACTCTTTCGACTTTGTAACAGCTGCATGAGCTTTAAATGGCCACTTGAGAAAGCCAAGGCCTTAGTGGGGTGAAGAGGAACTACAATCAGCTGAGGGGGGAGTGGGGTTGACATCACTGGGTCAGTCAAAGGGCTCATCTGATTCCCTGAGTCTGGAATCTCTGTCCCTGTTCTCCAGGGCTTGGGACACAGTCAGTCCTGCAGGTCAAGTGCATCCAGTATGTACACAGGCTTGCAGGTATGTCAGTCAAAGTGCTACGGAGAAATCCTCTTGGGGATGGGCTGTATTTTCCGACAATGAGACAAAGGGAGGGATTGAGTTTGATGGAAGTGCATAGAAAATCAGTTGTCGGTGATGCATGAGCAGGAGAGGTGGTGAGTCATTCCCATTCAGTGAGTAGGCACTGTAGAGGGTAGGGATGGTCAGCAGTTTGGGAGATGAGTTGGATGAGAGCTATGGAATGAAATATAGAAACAAGATAGGAGCAGGAGTTAACCATTTGTACCTTGATCTTGCTCCAGCATTCTATATGATCATGGCTGATCCTTGAGCTCAAAGTGAGAGGGGAATCATTTAGGGGAGATATGCGTGGAAAGTTCTTTAAGCAGAAGGCAGTAGGTACCTGGAACACATTGGCAGCAGAGATGATAGAAGTGGGCACAATAGCACCATTTAAGATGAATCTAGACAGATAGAAGAATGGGCAGGGAGCAGAGGGATGCAAACCCTTAGAAAATAGGCAGCAAGTTTAGATAGAGGATCTGGATCGGCACAGGCTTGGAGGGCAGAAGGGCCTGTTCCTGTGCTGTAATTTTCTTTGTTCTTTGTCTTTGTAATACCCTAATCCTGTCCTCCCCATATTCCTTGATCCCTTTACTCGTGAGTTATATTTACCTCCTTCTCCAATGTTTTGGCCTCAGCCACTTTCTGTGATGGTAAATTCCACAGGTTCCCCACTCCCTGTGTGAAGAAATTTGTCTTCATCTCATTCCTGAAAGGTTTACCCTTCATTCTTAATCTACGACTCCTGTTTCTGGACTCTCCCACCATCGGGAACATCGTCGCTGCGTTTAAATGTCTAATCCTGTTAGAATTTTATGGGTTTCTATGAGATCATTTCTCATTCTTCGAAACTCCAGTAAATGCAACCAGAAGCGACTCATAAATCCTCATCCCAGCAATAAATTTGGAAACCTTTTGTTGCACTCGCTCTCTAGCAAGAGGATCCTTCCTCAGACAAGGAGATCAAACTGCATACAATATGCTAGGTAGAACCTGACCAATGCTCTATGTAGTTGCAGCTAGACATCCTTGTTCCTGCACTGGAATCCTCTCGCTATGAAGGCCAACATACAGTTTGTTTCTTTGACTGCCTGCTGCACCTGCACACTTACTTCCAGTGACTGGTGCACAAGGACACCCATGTCTCATTGAACGTGCCCCTCTCTTAACTTACATCTATTCAGATAATAATCTACACTCCTATTTTTGCTACCAAAGCAGATAACTTCACATTTATCCACATTATGCTATATCTGTCATGAATTTGCCTAATCACACCACAACATCTCTGTATCCCCCTCACACTCGCCTTTCCACACAGCTTTGCGTCATATGCAAAATTTGTGATGTTAAATTTAGTTTGTCATGAAGTTGAAGGTGTGTACTGTACCTTTAAGGGAGACTGTATGCTGTTCTGAGCTGAGAGCTGACGAGCTAGCAGCTTTCGAGTGTACTAGAAAATTGAAAATATGTAACATTTGGCTGTGAAATAGATACCTGAGTTGGTTGCTGTTTTGACAACAATTTACATTTAATCAATCAGTTTAAATTATGCACCAGAATACTGAAACCGAATTGAGGCATTTTGAAAGTCAGACAGAGTAACTGCCATTGAGTGAGTAACTGCCATCTAGAAGGACTGTCATTCAAAAATACTCTCTGTCAAAGGTACCTTTTCATATGAAACATCTTCACAGTAAATGAAAGAAGATGACTCAGGGAGATCTACGGCCAAGCAAAGACAGACGCTGAAGATGACAGCCGCTGTATGGTTTTGAAAATAAGTTGATGTAATTTTAATAAGTGTTTTTTTTATTGGAACAGTATATTTTTATAGTGTTAGAGGCAGATAATAAGCTGTTAAGACAAAACAAGGCTTGGAGTTGTGAATTGCTGTTATTTAATCTTCACTTTTAAAGTTAAGGGATAAATTGATATTATTTTCTCTAAACAGTTGAATTTGGGAGTTCTCTGTCACTCATACTTTAACAGATTACGAGGTGAGGTGAGCTTTACTGGCTGTTTGGTTTAATTAGCAGAAGGGAGTGCTCAATATCTGGGAGTCTGGGTGCACAATATCTTTTTAAAGATGATGCTGCAGCATGGATGTTGGTCAATTTTGGGATAGCCAGGAAGAGGTGAGTTGTTTTGGAAATGGCACATGGTATGATGGTGGTAGAATGTGTGAGAGAGGCACCAAAGGATGAGGTAGGTAATAAATGAATTAGGTTTTGTAAAATAAGGTGATAGATATCCCCAACCACCACGGTGTGAATCCCTCTGAACTGACACCCACCCTCACCCTCAATTTCTCCTTCGAATCCTCCCATTCCCTCCACCCGCATGGGCCCCAGCTAAGCCTGTCTCTTTGTTGGTTATGAGGAAGTCCTCCTTCCACAGTTACACTGGCACCACTCCCCACCTTCTCCTCTGCTACATTGATGACTGTATCGATGCCACCTCATGCTCCCACGAGGAGGTTGAACAGTTCATCAACTTCACCAAAACATTCCACCCCGACCTTAAGTTCACCTGGACCATCTCAGACATCTCCCTCCCCTTCCTGGGCCTCTCCATCTCCATCAATGGTGACCAACTCAACACTGACATCTTCAACAAACCCACGACTCCCACAGCTGCCTGACTACACCTCCTCCACTCCCGAGCTTCCCTGCCTCATTCCTGATGAAGGACTTCAGCCCGAAACATCGATTTTCCTTCTCCTCGGATGCTGTCTGACCTGCCTGTGCTTTTCCAGCAACACACTCTCAACTCTGATCCCCAGCATCTGCAGACCTCACTATCTCCTACACCTCCTCCCACCCCACCTCCTGTAAAAATGCTATCACTTATTCCCAATTCCTCCACCTCCTCCGCATCTACTTCCAGGAGGAGCAGTTCCACCACAGAACACACCAAATGGCCTCCTTCTTTAAAGACCGCAATTTTGTCCCACATGGTCGATGATGCCCTCCAGCGCATCTCATCTACTTCCCACACCTCCACCCTCAAACCCCACCCCTCCAACCACAACAAGGACAGAACCTCCCCCCCGGTCCTCACCTTCCATCCCATCAACCTCCATATATATCGCATCATCCGCCATCATTTCCACTAAACGGACCCTACCACGGACCCTACGGACCCTACCCCTATCTATTTTCTGTAAATAGCATTCCTGCTGTAACTCCCTTGTCAGGTCAACACCCTCCAACAATCTACCTTCCCATCCCGGCGCCTTCCCCTTTTACCGCAGGAATTGCAAAACCTGCGCCCACACCTCTTAGCTCATCTCCATCCAAGGCCCCAAAGGAGCCTTCCACATCCATCAAAGTTTCACCTGCACTTCCACATATCTCATTTATTGTATCCGTTGCTCCCGATGCGGTCTCCTCTACATTGAGGAGACAGGACGCCTGCTCGCAGAGCACTTGAGAGAATATCTCCAGGTCACCCGCACCAACCAACCCCACTGCCTTCTGGCTGAACACTTCAACTCCCCCTCCCACTTTGCCAAGAACATGCAGTCCCTAGGCCTCCTCTATCACCATTCCCTAACCTCCCGATGCCTGGAGGAAGAACGCCTCATCTCCCGCCTTGGAACCCTTCAACCCCAGAGCATCAATGTCGATTTCACCAGTTTCCTCATTTCTCTCCCCCCATCTTATCCCAGTTCCAACCTTCCAACTCAGCTCCACCCTCATGACCTGTACCATCTTCCTTCCCACCTACCCACACCATCCTCCTCTCCGACCTATCACCTTTACCCTCACCTCCATCTACGCATTGCTACCTTGATTCTCCTGCTCCTCAGATGCTGCCTGACCTGCTGTGCTTTTCCAGCACCAGACTCTCAAAAGAAATTAAGTCAGTCCTTGATCTATCAAGGCAGGGCTTCATTCGGGGATCTGACTTGTCCAGTGTTACCATTGGATGGGATCAGAAACCTGGCTGGAATGTAATGCAGGCAGCAGGTACAGCTGCCAATCAAGAGTAATCCGTTGAAGGTTCTGATGAATTGCACTCTACAGTATTATGAAGTTGAAGGTGTGTATTGGAAAATTGAAAATATGTAACATTTGGCTGTAAACTAGACACCTGAGTTGTTTTGACCACAATTTGAATTTAACCAATCAGTTTAAATTATGCCCCAGGATACTAAAACCCAATCAAGTTTGAATTTATTGTTTTTGCCAATCTCAAACCAATGAGATGATCCGATGTTTGGAGTTTAAAAAAAAGCAGACATTTTGACAGTTAGACAGAGAGAGACCAACTGCCATTGCCAGAGTAACTGTCAGCAAAACACTCTCCATCAAAGGTACCTTTGGCACATGAAATATCGTTGCAGCTAAAGACCAAAGATGTCCCAAAGAGATCTTCAGCCAGAGACAGACACCGGCTGTGCTATGTTGGTTTGAAATTAAGTTGATGCAATTTTAATACGGGTTTTTATGGGAACAGTATATTGTCATAGAGTGGGAGGTAGATAACCAGCATTTAAGGGAAAGGAGGTTTAGCATTGTAAATAGTCATTGTTTAATGTTCACTTTTAGAGTTAATGAATGAATAGAGATTATTTTCTTTCAACAGTAGAATTTCGGAGTTCTCTGTCACGAATACTTTAATTGATTATGAGGCGAGGTGAGCTTTTCTGGGTGTTTGGTTTAATTAGCAGAAGGGTTCACTGCCAAGTCGTAACAGTTAAAGTATGACAACAAAGAACTCCCAAATTCTTGGGGGCTCGGGTCCGTAATTTGGACAGGTTTAGACAGATCGAGTCTGAGATTTGGACAGATTTTGGATACGAAAGATCCCAGCAGATTTAAACACTTGCCCTAGATCTTTAAATAACATGTCAGCGAGGCAATTTGTTTAATTTCAGTTACTTGTGATTGGTTAAATTAAAAGTGAGAGAAATGGCTCTTAGGTTTGCTATAGGGGTTCTGGAGTTTGAAGATGATTCGCAAATTTGCCAAGAAAGTTTAGAAAGGCAGGAAAAGCCTATACTTTTAGAATTAGCAAAGAGGTTAGAATTGGGTTTAACCAAGGACAAAAGCAAAGCTGAAATTGCAAGGGAGTCAGTTAAAACACTTAGGTGTGTCAGAGAAACAGAGAAGTGCAGTAGAGTTAGAAAAACTTAGAATGTAATTGAGGAAAATGAAGTTAGAAGATAAAGAAAGAGAGAGAGAAAGAGAGTGAGAGGAAACAGAAAAGAGAGAAGCTGAGCAAAGAGAGAGAGAAGAAAGGGACAGAGAAAGAGAAAGAGAAAGGGAGAGAGAATTTGAAATTCAGAAGTTGTGATTTAGTCAGGAAAGCCAAGTTAACAGGATGGAGATGAAGAGAGAAGGTAGTGATATATACAAATATGTTAAAACTGCCACATTTTGATGAGAAGCATGTCAAAATCTTCTTTATTTCATTTGGAAAATTGGCTTGGCAGATGGAGTGGTCAGGGAACTTGTGGGTAGTTCTATTGTAGACTAAACTGGTAGGTAGAGCTAGTGAGATATTTGCAGCACTGTCAGATGAGGGGTCAAGAGATTATGAAGAAGGCACAGCACAGAATGAAGCAGGTGGCAGATGAAAACTCTAAAATTTGGACATTTTCCCATGGGGATGATGTATTAGTTTTGTTACCAGTGATAGGAGATCCCTTCAAAGCCAGGTTTAGTGTTCCCTATCAAATTGAGAAAAAGTTGAGTCAGTAAACTCTCTGGTAAAGATGCCGGATAGGAAAAAAATTGAATCGGGTATGTCATGTTAATATTTTGAAACCTTATTATAATAGAGAGAAGGAGCTGGAGAAACAAGTGTTAGTTACTGCCCCGCAGAATGAGGAATCAAATCCAGCCGTCATGGAGTTTGATGTGCCTCAAAGTATGTTAAATAATGAGGAAGTCCTTCAGGAGTGGGATAGGCTAGTGAACTATCTGTGTCAGGAGCAAAGAATGCAGTTGCAAGGTTTGTTGCAGCAATATGAGGACATATGCAGGAATAAAATGGGGAGGACTAATGCTACTGTGGATGAGGTAAAAGTAGAGAATGCTGTTCTGATAAAGCAGCACCTCTACAGGCTTAATCCTTTCAAAGCCACACAGGGCCAGAAAGTGGAGGCGATGGGCAATGAAAATATCATTGAACCAATTGGAGTTCGCTGATCATGTTAGTTCCCAAACCCAACGGGACTCAACAATTTTGTGTGGACTATTGGAAGGTTAACGCCTTAACAAAATTGGACTCATACCCAATACCATGATTGGAGGACTGTATAGAGAAAGTTCAACATGCCATTATACCAAAAAGTTGGACTTATTGCGTGGTTATTGGCAGGTACAGGTACACAATCCTATATCCGAAATTCCGAAATCCGAAATTTTTGCATGGAGTGTGGAGTGTCATTTTGGCGTGTGAACAGGTGACCCAACTCCACACCCACTCGAACCACATCAGTCAGGTGTGCAGTGGCGGCATGGCCCAGCATTGACAGGTGTCAATTGTATCTCAGCACTCGTACTATTCACATGTGCGGCTGCTGTTAGGTTTTCTTTTTACATTTCACTGTGAAAATGTCATTTATTCCAAAATCCCCAAAATTCTGATTTCCAAAAAACAACTGGCCCCAAGATTTTGGATAAAGGATTGTGTACCTGTACATTTATCACAGAAAACAAAAGACGTTTCTGTGTTTGTAATCTCAATTGGGCTTATCAATACCAAGTCCCTTTGGAATGAAGAACGCACCAGCCACATTCCAAAGATTCATGAACAGAGTTGTGGCTGAGTTAACAAACTGTTCAGTCTATCTGAATGATCTAGTGATCTTTAGTGAGTCATGGTACAGTTGGCAGAGCTATTAGAACAATTTAAGAGAAGGAAAACTGGTAAGAAAACAGAATTCACGAAGGCAGAGGTAACATCCTCGGGACATAACATTGGTTATGGAAGGTTGATCCCAAGGAATGCAATGATGAAGGCTGTCGAGGAATTTCCACGACCAACCTCAAAGAAAGAGGTACTTTGATCTTTGGGACTAAGTGGTTTCTACCGGACGTTTGTTGCAAACTTTAGCAGCGTACATAGAACATAGAACACAGAAAAGTACAGCATAGAACAGTACAGCACAACACCCATGATGTTGTGCCAAGGGTTAATCTTAATGTAAAATATAATAACTTAACCTACTCACTCCTCAATTCACTGCTGTCCAACTACATGTCCAGCAGTCGCTTAAATGTCCCTAACGACTCTGCTTTCACCACCGCAGCTGGCAACACACTCCATGCATTCACAAATCTCTGCGTAAAGAACCTACCTCTGATGTCTCCCCTATACCTTCCTCCCAAAATCTTAAAACTATGAACCCTAGTACCAGTCAATCCTGCTCTGGGGAAAAGTCTCTGGCTATTGACTCTATCCATTCATCTCATTATCTTGTATACCTCGACCAGGTTACCTCTCTTCCTCCTTCTCTCCAGAGAGAAAAGTCCGAGCTTAGTCAACGTCTCTTCATAAGTCAAGCCCTCCAGTCCAGGTAGCATCCTGGTAAATCTTCTTTGCACCCTCTCCAAAGCCTCTGTATCTTTCCTATAGTAGGGAAACCAGAACTGGACATAATATTCCAAGCGTGGTCTCACCAGGGACTTGTAGAGCTGCAGCAAAACTTCGCGGCTCTTAAACTCGATCCCCGTGTTAATGAAAGCCAGCATAGTGGCACTGCTAACATATTTATTGAAGAAGAACACAAAATTTCTGTGGACTGAACAATGCCAGGAGGCATTCGACAATGTAAAAGCAGTATTAACTACCGCACCAGTTTTAGCTACACCAAAATTTTTGAAACCCTTCAAAGTTGCAAACGATGCTAGTGATACAGGAGTTGGAGCTGTACTGCTACAGGAAGATGATAATGGAACTGAACAGCCAGTTGGTTACTTCTCAAAGAAACTCAACACCCATCAGAGAAAATACCCTACCATCGAAAAGGAATTCAGTTTGGTACTGGCCCCTACAACATTTTAATGTTTATGTGATGACAATGTCTCAGAGACAGTTGTGTATACGGATCACAATCCTCTTACATTCTTGGAATGATGAATATGAGACTATTTCGTTGGAGTCTTATGTTACAGACTTTTAATTTACAAATTGTACATGTTGCGGCTCGAAAGAATGTGATAGCAGATGCGTTATCGTGGATTTAGTGGATTAAGTATAGATAGATTGAACATACCAATGTTTTATATGTGTGCAGAAATTAGTATGAACTTAGATTAATGTCCTGTTTTTCATTATAATGGGGTGAATAAATAGAAAAAAGAAGTCTTCTTTTCATTATGATGATTTATTTTTTTCTTAAGGTGAGAGGTGTTATGAAGTTGAAGGCATACATTGGAAAATTGAAAATATGTAACATTTGGCTGTAAACTAGATACTTCAATTGTTCTGACTGCAATTTGAATTTAATCAACCAGTTTAAATTACGCTCGGAGAAAGTGAAGACTGCAGATGCTGGAGAGCAGAGTTGAAGAGTGTGGTGTTGGAAAAGCACAGCTGGTCAGGCAGCATCTAAAGGGCAGGAGAGTCAACATTTCGAGCATATACTCTTCATCAGGAATCAGAGCTCATGCTCGAAACATCGACTCTCCTGTTCCTCGGATGCTGCCTGACCGACTGTGCTTTTCCAGCACCACCTTTCCACTCTGATCTCCAGCATCTGCAGTCCTCACTTTCTCCTAACTACTATTTTTGTTTTGATTTTTTTACTGGTATTCCTGTGGTTCATCCCTAACACTGTTTCTCCCGTAGGCCCCATTATTTCTATTGCACGAGTTTTGTTATAAAAATGCAAATGCTTTCCCATTTGCACGGCTGCCAATGGGAACGTTACAGGAGAACGACCTGTATGTTGCTTGTGTGCTTTGTGATGTCAGAAGCAAAACATCAATTTAGTTTGTCAGCTATTTCCTTTTTCCACATTATAAACTCCCCTGTTTCTGTAAGGGACCTACATTAGTTTCCATCATTCTTAATTCCCAGTATAGAATGGCCTGTTCCCTAGTTGTTTCCTTATTGTACTGGTCCAGAAAACAATCTTGTATACACTTGAGGAATTCCTCCTCAACAGTTTTGTGACTAATATGATTTACCCAATTCATATTCAGATTAAAGTCACCCATATTTACAGATGTTCCTTTACTGCATCCAGCTCTGATTGCCTGTTTAACGCCATTCCTAATATCACCACGACAGGTTAGTGGTCAACATATCGCTCCTCCACTCATGGTTTTTGCCCCTTGGTAAAATTCTACACACACAGATTCTGCTTTGCCTGCGCTAATACCTTTCCTCAATAATGTGTTTTTTTTAGTAAGTAATGCCACCTTTTCCTTTTAGTCTGTCCTTCCTAAATACTGAATCCCTGCATCTTAAGTTCCCATCCCTGGTCACCCTTCAGCCATGTGTCCGTAATCCCAACTATATCATACCTGATTACATCTATTTGCATGACGAATTCATCCACTTTATTTCAAATGCCCTAACATTCCATTACCCCATTTTGTTTTACTGTGGCCCTTGATTCCTCTGCCTATCACTTCTCTTCTCCCCTTTGCGTCTTTTGTTCTTGTCCTTGATTCCCCTTCCTCTTATTCCTTGCATAAGTTCGGATCCCTCTGCCAATTCAGTTTAAACCATCTCCAACCACTCCAGCAAATGCCAATCCTATCTTCCCCTACCCCCACCCCCAGCATTTGATTTGGTACTGCCCACGTTCTGTCAAGAGAATAGGATTCCTATGACATGAGAGCAACTACACAGTGTAGGAAATACCAGCAAAACTGACCTACAAAAGATGAAATCCAATGGATCCAACACATCCAGATTCTGTGGATTACCCAAGGTTCACCACAAAGCAGGAGCACCCCTCAGTCTTGTGTTATTACTCCCAGGGACACCTATCTACAGGCTAGCTAAGGAGCTGCAAACAAGATCAAAACACCTAATAGAATACTCCAACCACTCCATTCTCTCCTCCCAAGAGTTTCCCAACATCATCAGAAATACCACAATGAAAGAGGATGTCAGAATTATTTCAGTTGATGTGACACACTCTTCACATCTATAGACATTGACCTAGCCAAGGATACCATTGCCACGTTATTGGGCAAATGCCAATCCTATCTTCCCCTACCCCCACCCCAGGGCATTTGATTTGGTACTGCCCACGTTCTGTCAAGAGAATAGGATTTCTATGACACGAGAGCAACTACACAATGTAGGAAACACCAGCAAAACTGACCTACAAAAGATGAAATCCGATGGATCCAACACATCCAGATTCTGTGGACTACCCAAGGTTCACCACAAAGCAGGAGCACCCCTCAGTCTTGTGTTATTACTTCCAGGGACACCTATCTACAGGCTAGCTAAGGAGCTGCAAACAAGATCAAAACACCTAATAGAATACTCCAACCACTCCATTCTCTCCTCCCAAGAGTTTCCCAACATCTTGGGAGGATGTCAGAATGATTTCAGTTGATGTGACACACTCTTCACATCTATAGACATTGACCTAGCCAAGGATACCATTGCCACGTTATTGGACAAAGTGGTTACTAGGATAGTGTGACACCAGCAGCATCAACAAGAACAGCATATTAAAACTACTAGACCTATGCCTCACAACCCACTTTAAATTTACTGGGCAAGTATACAGACAAATTAATGGCACACCAACGGGCTCCCCGATATCAGGGCTGCTCAGCATCGCATTCTCAGCAATAATGTGATGCTGAGAACGGACCGCCCTCCCCACCATCCAACCCAAACTCTGGATCCAGTATGTAGATGACACCTTTGTCATCATTAAAAGAAATGTCCAGATTACAGAGGAGAAAGTGCTGGATGTCTTGAAACGGCTAAAGGTGGATAAATCCCCAGGACCTGATCAGGTGTACCCGAGAACTCTGTGGGAAGCTAGAGAAGTGATTGCTGGGCCTCTTGCTGAGATACTTGTATCATCGATAGTCACAGGTGAGGTGCCGGAAGACTGGAGGTTGGCAAATGTGGTGTCACTGTTTAAGAAGGGCGGTAAAGACAAGCCAGGGAACTATAGACTGATGAGCCTGGCCTCAGTGGTGGGCAAGTTGTTGGAGGGAATCCTGAGGGATAGGATGCACAAGTATTTGGAAAGGCAAGGACTGATTTCATGTTTTTGTGCGTGGGAAATCATGTCTCACAAACTTGATTGAGTTTTTTGAAGAAGTAGCAAAGAGGATTGATGAGGGCAGAGCAGTAGATGTGATCTATATGGACTTCAGTAAGGTGTTCAACAAGGTTCCCCATGGGAGACTGATTAGCAAGGTTAGATCTCATGGAATACAGGGAGAACTAGCCATTTGGATACAGAACTGGCTCAAAGGTAGAAGACAGAGGGTGGTGGTGGAGGGTTGTTTTTCTGACCGGAGGCCTGTGACCAATGGAGTGCCACAAGGATCGGTGTTGGGTCCTCTACGTTTTGTCATTTACATAAATGATTTGGATGCGAGCATAAGAGGTACAGTTAGTAAGTTTGCA
>NC_057747.1:1853356-1857171 GCF_004010195.1 Chiloscyllium plagiosum
TTTTCCCTGGGGTCGGGGAGTCCAGAAGTAGAGGGCATAGGTTTAGGGTGAGAAGGGAAAGATATAAAAGAGACCTAAGGGGCAACTTTTTCACACAGAGGGTGGTACGTGTATGGAATGAGCTGCCAGAGGATGTGTTGGAGGCTGGTACAATTGCAACATTTAAGGGGCATTTGGATGGGTTTATGAATAGGAAGGGTTTGGTGGGATATGGGCCGGGTGCTGGCAGGTGGGACTAAATTGGGTGGGGAAAGCTGGTCGGCATGGACGGGTTGGACCGAAGGGTCTGTTTCCATGACTATGACTCTATGACTCTATGACTGGAAGAAACCCACCATCACATCAATATCATCCTCACCGGAATAAAGTTCACTAAAGGAGAGGAAAACAACAGCAGACTCCCCTTGCTGGACATATTAGTGGAACATACACCTACCGGGGAACTCCAGACCAGTGTATACAGGAAGAACGCCCATACTGACCAGATACTGAACTATAACAGAAAACACCCCAGCACCCACAAACGGAACTACAAAAGAATACTATTCAAATGGGCAAGGACACACTGCAACAACCCAGAACTCCAGGAGGCAAAACAGGAACACCTATTCAAGGGATTTAAGTGAAATGGGTACCCCATGAGCATTATCCTACAGTAATTACAGGACAAGCCCAAAGAAGCAAACCCTACATGACCAGACACAATAGTAACCATACCATACATCAAAGACATACCAAAGATAACCATCCAACTGCTCAGACCCCTGGGAATCTTCGTGGCCCACAGATCGGCAACACCTTACACCAGCTCCTCACAAATGTTAAAGACCCAACACCCGTGGGCGGCACGGTGGCACAGTGGTTAACACTGCTGCCTCACAGCACCAGAGACCCGGGTTCAATTCCCACCTCAGGCGACTGACTGTGTGGAGTTTCCACGTTCTCCCCGTGTCTGCGTGGGTTTCCTCCGGGTGCTCCGGTTTCCTCCCACAGTCACAAAGATGTGCAGGTCAGGTGAATTGGCCATGCTAAAATTGCCCACAGTGTTAGCTGAAGAGGTAAATGTAGGGGTATGGGTGGGTTGCGCTTCGGCGGGACGGTGTGGACTGGTTGGGCCGAAAGGGCCTGTTTCCACACTGTAAGTAATCTAAACCCACATCCAACAGGACAAACGCTCTCGACAAGATACTCTGCAAGGACTGTGAAAAACACTGTATAGGGCAAACCGGAAGAAAACTGACCATTCAAGAGCACATACATCAGCTCGTCACTGCCAGACATGACCAGCACGTTCTCATTTCCAACCACACAGGCAACAAAGGTCACAAATTCAACTGGAATGATGTAACCATCCTAGCACAGGCAACACAGAGACACACCAGAGAGTTCTGTGAACCCAGCACTCCAACCGAAACTCAATCAATAGACACATTGAACTGGACCCTGTCTACAAACCACACAGATACAGAACTAGAAGTATCAACAAACAGAGACATATAAATACCAGGTGGGACAGACCACCAACACCTTATCAAAGATGCACTGATGATGTCACCTAGCGAGCCGACAAAAGGTTTGCAGAAAAAAAACACACCGGCTCGGCGAATACATTCATGATGTCTGTCTAGTTTGTACTGGTCTCACATCTGGCCCCAATGTCCCCAAAATCTGAACTCCATCTCCCCCCACACCATCTCTTTAGAGTCAACATGATACATGATACAATGAGTGTTCTAGTCCGTGATTGCTGGGGCGAGGTGTGCACAGTGCCAGAGTTAGAGTGAGTGGTAGCCAACTGAGTGTGAGCTCTCAGATGGTGGCACATAATTGTGTGGAATGCAGAAGATCATTGGCCTTCTTCCTGCACTGCTGCACCTGGACACAGCACTGACCTGGAATGCAAGTCAGGTCCAGGCTGGCTGAGTCTGGCTTTTGTGGCTTCTGTGGTGTTAAGTTGCAAAGGTACAGTCTATCTCTCTATCAACACAGGGTGGCACGGTGGCTCAGTGGTTAGCACTGCTGCCTCACAATGCCAGGGACCCGGGTTTGATTCCATGGGTGACTGTATGGAGTTTGCACATTCTGACCGTGTCTGTGTGGGTTTCCTCCGGGTGCTCCAGTTTCCTTCCACAAACCAAGAATGTGCAGATTAAGTGAATTGGCCATGCTAAGTTGCCCATAGTGTTCAGGGATGTATGAGGTAAGTGCATTAATCAGGGGTTAAATGTAGGGGAATGGGTGTGGGTCAGTTACCCTTTGTGGACCTGTTGGGCCAAATGGCCTGATTCTCCACTGTTGGGATTCTATGACCATGTCCACCAACACCTCCAGATGCCTAGGGTCTCTGATGTAGGGATAAGCTGCCCTTTCCTCTGGGTCATGTCCTGAATGTAGCGGTTTGAGAACAATAATATGAGGCGCAGATCCTGGCTTGGTGTGACTCAAGTGGGCAGCTGGACACTAAATGTGCACCATTAAATATTCTTGAGACATCCTCTCTGTTACAACTCTCGCACTGGCAGCCCGCTTTACTAAAGCTCCCACCTGTTGGCATTGGGAGCGCACCCACTGTCTTTAACCGGAGGGCAGGCTGGCGCTCTGAACATGAATTGGCCACCTCGCCATAAATTTTGTTGCACACTGGGTGCAGATGCGATGTGGGGATGTGGTTGGATGTGCCCATGGTAAGTCAGGGGCCCCAATCTCAGAACAAGAATTAAAGTGCAAGTCTTTGAAGGACACAGTAAATCCAGAGGCCACTGCCACAAAGCTGACTCTTTTAAAAGAAGGTTGAGTGACATTTTCTTTCTACTTTATTGGTTAAACTTGGTTATATGATTATGAAAAGGATTAACATACTTAAAATTTCCATCATTCAAGTGAGCTGATAAAGTCTGTACTAATGCAGAGTGTTCACAATCAGCTCCAATGTGAAATGCGACGCTGTGTGTATTGTAGATTGAATGGATCAATTGCACAAAACAGAATCCTCTCAGCTCTTAGGGGATGTAAACTGTTTCTTGAAGACTCTTTTGGATTCCTGTCCAGCAATCTTAATGATCTACATTTTAGGGGAAAGAATTTTAAAACAGCAGGGAATTAAAAGTCGGTTCTTAAAAATCCAAAAAAGTATCAGCATACCCCCTGATGGTGAGAATGAGCTCACAGGCACTCACTCTGGGTGGGAATGGGCTCAGAGACAGACACACTCTGCTGGTGCGAATGCCCCCAGAGACATAGACTCCATTGTTGAACAATCAACAGACTGATCCCAGAGGAAAATGTTCAAGGTGGAATTCTGTCAGTATCTGGGAAACGAGGACTGGTCGGCATTTCCATGATGGATAACAACAGGTCATTGAACAGGAACAAAGGGCCAAAACTGGAAGAAAGGTGAAGAGTACCAGCATAAACTCAGGGTTTTGGAGAAAGATATTTTATGTTTACCAGGCTAGAGAACTGGATGGGGTATAGCATGCGTGAGGAGAGAGGGTACAGGCTTAATGGGGAACAAATTGTGAGAGAGGGTGGGGAGTTGGATGGCTATAGTGTGAGAGGGTGGGGAGTTGAATGGGGTACAGATTGTGAGAGACCGTGGGGAGTTGGATGGGTATAGTGTGTTAAAAAGGGTAGGAAGTTTAATGGGCTACAGATCCTGAAGGAGGGCAAGGAGTTATATGAGCAGAGTGTGTGAGAAAGGGTGGAGAGTTTAATGGGGTACAATGTGGGAGAAGATGGGGAGCTGAATGGTTAGAATGTGTGTGAGAGTGTGGGAGTTGAATGGTTAGAGTGTGTGTGAGAGAGACGAGAGAGAG
>NC_057747.1:1860303-1864320 GCF_004010195.1 Chiloscyllium plagiosum
TGTGAGTGTAGGGTGTTGGATGGGTATAGTGTGAGAGTGTGAGGTGTTGGATGGTTGTAGTGTATGAGAGAGTGGGGTGTTGGATGGGTACAGTATGTGAGAGAATGGGGAGTTGGATGGGTATAGTAGGTGAGAGAGTGGGGAGCTGGATCGGGTACAGTGAATGTACAGTATACCACTGTACTAACACCAATGCTGGGTCTATCTTGCTTTGGGACAAATCATACCCAGAGTTGGTCATGGCGGTGTGTGGGTTTTGTCAGGTATAATTCTATGCCTATGACTATGTTGCTGACAGCTCTGTGAGGCAGCTCACTCAATTTTGGCACAAGCTTCCAGATGTTAATAAGAGAGACTTTGCACAGTTGACAGGGGCTGTTTTCGCCATTGTTTTCACACACACTCTTCCCATTCAACTCCCTACCTTCTCACACAGTGTACTCCATTAAACTCCCCAATATCACTCACAATCTGTAACCCCATTAAACTCATTAAACTCATTAGGTGGTTCATCTGGTTTCATTCTTTGAGATTTTCCGGCAATTGATATATCTGCTGGGCCATTTCAGAGAGCAGTTGAAAGGCTGGAGTCACATACATGCCAAATCAGGTAAGGAGGCAGATTTTCTTCCCTAAACAGCTTCAGGAAACCAGATGAGTTTTTATGACAATCAGCAGGGATTGCATGGTCATCATCAAACATGTTTAATTCTAGATTTTTAAGAAAAGCTCAAATCTTGCCATCCGCTATAGTGGAATACGAACATGGGGTCCCACTTAATTACCGAGGTGTCTGGATTATTGTTCCAGTGAAATTACCACGAGCCATCACCTCCACCATCTACCCCTTTTTACACCCAATACCCACCTTGAATCTATCCTGTTATGTCCCAAACAGGTTCACTCTGTGATACTTTCATTCTCCCTTACCCACCTGCTCCAATTTATCTCCCTCAGCTTCTCTGATTATGATGAAGTCCTTTCCATCAGGAAGTATTTTAAAATGTCCCTCTAGACGGTTTGACTTGATGAGACTAAACGTTCCCTGTAAAGGTAAAAGAAGGAACGTTTTAAGAGTGACCTGGGGTCTCGGATTACTGCCAGTCAATTACAGACCAGTAATTTTAACTTTGGTGGTGGGGAAATGTCTGGAAACAATTATTCTGGATACAGTTAACACTGATATGGAAAAATGTGGATTGATTCGGAAGATTCAGTGTGGATTTGTTAAGGAAAGGTGGATAATGAACTTGCTGCAGTGTTTTGAAGGGCTAACAGAAGTAACCACAGGGGAGTGATGAGGGCAAAGGTATTAATGTGGCGTATATGGACTTTCTAAAGACATTCAAAACAGTGCCTCACATCAGATTTATGATGAAATTTATGGGTCGTGAAATAAAAGGATCTTAGCAACATCAATACAAAACTGGCTGAGCATCAAGAACAGAGAATAATGGTCAATGGGCATTCTTCTGGCTGGGGGGAGGCTTGTAGTGCAGTTCCCCAGGGGTCAGTATTGAGCCCTTTGCTGATGTATATAAATGATGCAGAACTTGGTGTACATGGACAATCTCAAAATTTGCAAATATAGATGGGGGAGGGATGAAAGTAAATTTATGGATGACATGAAGGTTGGCCAGGTGGTTGATGGTGTTCAAGAAGGTTACAAGATGACGTGAATGGATTAGTCACATGGGCAGATCAGTGGCCAGATGGAATTTAACCCTGATTAATGTGAGGTGATGTACTTTGAAAGAAGGAACAAAACAAATCTACCAAATAAGGAAAAAAATCTAAGGGTGGCACGGTGGCTCAATGATTAGCACTGCTGCCTCACAGTGCCAGGGACCTGGGTTCAATTCCAGCCTGGGCGACTGTCTGTGTGGAGTTTGTACATTCTCCCTGTGTCTGTGTGAGTTTCCTCCGGGTGCTCTGGTTTCCTCCTACAATCCAAAGATGTGCAGGTCAGGTGGATTGGCCATGTAAAATTGCTAGTAGTGTTCAGGAATGTGGAGCTTAGGTGCATTAGTCAGGGGCAATGTAGAGTAACAGGGTAGGGAAATGGGACTGGGTGGGTTACTCTTCAGAGGGTTGGTGTGGACCTGTTGGGCTGAATGGCCTGTTCCCACACTGTAGGGATTCTATTAGAAAGAAGAGTGCTCAGTGAATGGCAGGAAACTAGAAAGCTCAGAGAAACAGTGGGCTCTTGGGGTGCTTGTCCACAGATCCCTGAGGGCACCAGACCAAGTTAATACGGTAGTTGAGGAGGCACATGGGACACATGGCTTTATCAGTTGAGGTAGAGATTATAAGACCAAGGGTAAATTTGCAGGTGTACAGAACTTTGGTAAGGCTACAACTGTGTGCAGTTCTGGTCTCTGGAATGTGATTCCACTGAAGGGGATGCAGAGGAGATTCACAGAGTGTGACCTGGGATGAAGCATGTTAACTATGAAGAGAGGCTGAATAAGCTCAGATTGTTTTCTTCAGAACATACAAAGTTGAGAGGGAAACTGATTAATTTATAAAGGGTTTGGACAGGATGACTAGAAAGCAGCTGTCCCTCTTAGTGGAAAGGTCAATACAAGGAATCATAACTTAAGAAGAAAGGCAGCAAGTTTAGAGGAGATTTGAGGAAAACCATTTTCACCCAGAGGATTGTGAGGGTGTGGAATGCACTGCCTGGGTGGGTAGTTAAGGAGGATGCTCTCACAACCTTTAAAAGTACTTGGGTGAGCACTGGAAATGTCAGAACATTCAAGTCTGTGGGTCCTGCCCTGATAACTTAGACTTGCACAGCTTTAGCAGTACAGTCTCAAAGGCTCTGTTCTGTACTGTATGATTCAATGAACTTGGGGAGAATTGTAAGCTGTGACGAGGTCAGTGTAGAACTTGAAAAGGACATTGACTTGTTGGTGAAATGGGTGGCTAGGTGGCAGATAAGGTTCAACGTGGAGAACTGTGAGGCGATGCATATTGGTATATAGAACATGGAGAGATAGTATAAAATAAAGTGTGTTATTATTAAGGGTGTGCAGAAGCAGAGAGACCTGGCTCAATATCACGTTAGTGATTAAAGTTGGTAGAACAGATAGAGAGCAGTTAATAGAGCGTAGAGTATTCTAAGCTTCATGATGAGAAGTATAGAACAAGGAGGTGACGTTGAATTTATATAAGACACTTCAGCTGGAGTATTGTGTCCACTTCTGGGTACCACAGGCAAGGTGTGAATGGTCAGAAAGAGAGCTGTTGAGGTTTACAAGGATAGTTCCATCGATTAAACGCTTCATTTAGACAGAACATTGAGGCTGTTTTCCTAGGAGAGAAGGCTAAGAGGAAATTGGACAGAAATTTTAAAATTCATGAGGAGTCTGGACAGAGTGGATAGAGAGGGCACAGTTTTAAAATGTTTTGCAAAAGAAGCAAATGAGAAAATAGGTTTCACACACAGTCAGTAATTAGGGTTGAGAATGCACAGCCTGTAAGTGTGATGGTTCAATTTTAGCATTCAAGAAGGCTTTATGTAACTGATGATTGTGGGAAAAACACATCAGATCGGCACTAAGTTAAAATGTTCAGACAGCCATTGCAGATACAAATAGCCACCTGTTGCCTGTAGATTAAACTACATTGAGTCATAGAGATGTACAGCATGGAAACAGACCTTTCAATCCAACTCATACACACCAACCAGATATCCTTACCTAATCTGCCAGCACCCGGCCCATTTCCCTACAAATGCTTCCTATTCATATACCCATCCAGATGCCTTTTAAATGTTGCAATTGTACCAGCCTCCACCACATCCTCTGGCAGCACATTCCATACACATACCACCCTCTGCATGAAAAGGTTGCCCCTTAGGTCTCTTTTATATCTTTCCCCTCTCACCCTAAACCTATGCCCTCTAGTTCTGGACTCCCTGACCCCAGGGAAAAGACTTTGTCTATTTATCCTATCCATGCCCCTCAATTTTGTAAACCTCTATAAGGTCACCCTTCAGTCTCCAACGCTCCA
>NC_057747.1:1867163-1868980 GCF_004010195.1 Chiloscyllium plagiosum
ACCCACCCTCCCATCCTGGCAGTTTCCCCTGCCACCGCAGGAACTGTAAAACTTGCGCCCACACCTCCTCCCTCACCTCTATCCAAGGCCCCAAAGGAGCTTTCCACATCCATCAAAGTTTTACCTGCACATCCACTAATATCATCTATTGTATCCGTTGCTCCCGATGCGGTCTCCTCTACATTGGGGAGACTGGGCGCCTCCTAGCAGAGCGCTTTAGGGAACATCTCCGGGACACCCGCACCAATCAACCAAATCGCCCAGTGGCTCAACATTTCAACTCCCCCTCCCACTCTGCCGAGGATATGGAGGTGCTGGGCCTCCTCCACCGCCGCTCCCTCACCACCAGACGCCTGGAGGAAGTACGCCTCATCTTCCGCCTAGGAACACTTCAACCAGAATCCTGTACTCAATACTCTGACCAATAAAGGAAAGCATACCAAACGCCTTCTTCACTATCCTATCTACCTGCGACTCCACTTTCGAGGAGTCATGAACCTGCACTCCTAGGCCTCTTTGTTCAGCAACACTCCCTAGGACCTTACCATTAAGTGTATAAGTCCTGCTAAGATTTGCTTTCCCAAAAATGCACCATTTCACATTTAACTAAATTAAACTCCATCTGTCACTCCTCAGCCCATTGGCCCATCTGATCAAGATCCCATTGTCCTCTGAGGTAACCTTCTTTGTCCACTCCACCTCTAATTTTGGTGTTATCTGCAAACTTACTAACTATACTTCTTATGCTCACATTCAATTTATTTATGTAAAAATGAAAAAAAACCTGTACAATTGTTGCAGTACTTATTTATTTCTCTACTCCAATCCAATATATGCAATAAATACTATTTGCTTTCCTCACTGCTTTCTGTACTTAAATATAACTTTCTGTATTCCTCTTATGAGCAAAACCAAGAATGTCTGATCAGTGACATCTCTAAGTTTCAGACCATTTTAAAAAAATCTGCTTTTTCATTCTTACAACCGAACTGAATAACCTCAAACGCCTACACTTCTGCCATCTTGTGGTCATTCTCTTAACCTGTCTATATCTCTTTATGTACTGTCTCCTTGTAGTTTACATCGCCACTTTGCCTTATACTGTCTGCACAGTAAGCTGGCTGACTTTCTGCCTCGCCTCTACGTCATTCATATGGTGATTTTGTCAGCAATAATCCTTGTTTCATTCCATTTGTTACAATGGCCAACTTAAGAAGGAGGAGGTTGAACAGTTCATCCACTTTACCAACACCTTCCACCACGACCTCAAATTTACCTGGACCGTCTCAGACTCCTCCCTCCCCTTCCTAGACCTTTCCATTTCTATCTCGGGCGACCGAATCAACACGGACATTTACTATAAACCGATCGACTCCCAGAGCTACCTAGACTACACCTCCTCCCACCCTGCCCCCTGTAAAAATGCCATCCCATATTCCCAATTCCTTCATCTTCACCGCATCTGCTCCCAGGAGGACCAGTTCCAATACCGTACAACCCAGATGGCCTCCTTCTTCAAAGACCGCAGCTTCCCCCCAGACGTGATCAACGATGCCCTCCACCGCATCTCCTCCACTTCCCGCTCCTCCGCCCTTGAGCCCCGCCCCTCCAGTCGCCACCAGGACAGAATCCCACTGGTCGTCACCTACCACCCAACCAACCTCCATATACAGCGTATCATCCGTCGTCATTTCCGCCACCTCCAAACGGACTCCACCACCAGGGATATATTTCCCTCCCCTCCCCTATCAGCGTTCCGAAAAGACCACTCCCTCCGTGACTCCCTCGTCAGGTCCACACCCCTCACCAACCCAACC
>NC_057747.1:1869201-1904364 GCF_004010195.1 Chiloscyllium plagiosum
GAGAGGTCAGGAAGATGATTGCAGGTTAGGAAGGCGGTGCTGAGTTCGAGGGATTTGACTGAGACAAGGTGGGGGGAGAGGAAATCCGGCCTATCACCCTCACCTTGACCTCCTTCCACCTATCGCATTTCCAACGCCCCTCCCCCAAGTCCCTCCTCCCTACCTTTTATCTTAGCCTGCTGGACACACTTTCCTCATTCCTGAAGAAGGTTACATGCCCGAAACGTCGATTCTCCTGCTCCTTGGATGCTGCCTGACCTACTGCGCTTTTCCAGCAACACATTTTCAGCTCTGATCTCCAGCATCTGCAGTCCTCACTTTCTCCCTCACCTTAAGAATGGCCCATTTATGTCACCCTCTGCTTCCTGATAATCAATCCTCTATCCATGCTCATATACCACCCTCAACGTCATTAGCCCTTAAATGTTTGTGTGGCACCTTATTGAAATATAAGCATATTGCATCTTCTAGTTCTCATTTATCTACTGTCCGAGTGACATTGTCAAAAAATTCTAATAATTTGTCAAACAGGATGTTCCTTTTGTAAAGCATTGTTGACTTGTTCCAATCTTGCTTTCTAAGTGTGTTAACTGAAATCTGTTTTCGTTGAACATTTTGAGTTGCTAAGTCCATTGGAAGTCTATTGACGTGGGTGGCACGGTGGCACAGTGGTTAGCACTGCTGCCTCACAGCGCCTGAGACCCGGGTTCAATTCCCGCCTCAGGCGACTGACTGTGTGGAGTTTGCACGTTCTCCCCGTGTCTGCGTGGGTTTCCTCCGGGTGCTCCGGTTTCCTCCCACAGTCCAAAAGATGTGCAGGGTCAGGTGAATTGGCCATGCTAAATTGCCAGTAGTGTTAGGTAAGGGGTAAATTTAGGGGTATGGGTGGATTTCGCTTCGGCGGGTCGGTGTGGACTTGTTGGGCCGAAGGGCCTGTTTCCACACTGTAATGTAATCTAATCTATTCCATTTAGATGGGGCTACACAAAACGATAGAAAGTATGTGAAGATCAGACCTTGTCTTCACAAGGGCTATGCAGTGCTCACTTCTACCTTTACTATCATGGACAGAAGCATATGTTAAAGGCAGATTGGTGACGGTGAGAGTCTAATATGTATTTCTTTCTTCTTGGTTTCTTTACTACCTGCCACAAACCCAGTCTAGTAGCTGCATCCTTTACAACTTGACCAACGTAGTGGTGCTGTCAAGCCACTCCTGGTGATGGACATTCTGCACCCTGGCACCCTCAGTCCTTCCTCATGTGATGTTCAACATGGAGGTGTACTGATACGTCAGCTGAAGGAAGGGGGTATTGTTACAGTTTGTGGTAATCAGTAAGTGTCCATGCCCATGTTTGAACTGACATCGTGAGCCCTCATGGGGTATGGATTCAATGTTGAGTATCCCCAGGGTAGCTCCCACAAGATTGTATCCCACTGAGCCTATCTGTGAGGCAGGATTCTGTGAGTATGACAATGTCAGGCTGTTACTTGATGAGTCTGTGAGACAGCACTTCCAATTTGACACTGTCCCCCAGATGTTAGCAGAACTCTGTACTGTCAACAGGGCTGAATACTTTCCTATCGCCTCAAATTTTATCATAGAAGCTTTGAAGTTTTAAATCTTCACACAAATTTCCACACAAACCCTCTTTCTCCATCTTTCCTTAATGTTATTTTTCTACAACAATCATACTTAGTGGTGCATTCTTACTTAGAGTCATAGAGATGTACAGCATGGAAATAGACCCTTCAGTCCAATTTGACTATCCCAACCAGATATCCTAACCTAACCTAGTCCCATTTGCCAGCACTTGGCCCATATCCCTCTAAGCCCTTCCTATTCATATACCTGTCCAGATGCCTTTTAAATGCTGCAATTGTACCAGACTCCACTCCTTCCTTTGGCACCTACTACCCTCATACTACGTACACATACACTATACACATACTACCCTCTGCATGAAAAAGCTGCCCTTTAGGTCCCTTTTTAATTCTTTCCCCTCTCAGCCTAAACTTACACCCTCTCATTTTGGACTCCCCCACCCCAGGGAAAAGACTTTGCCTATTTACCCTATACATGCCCAATGGTCAACATGACTTAAAGTCTTCCATGAGTTAAAGCCCATTTCTCACATACCAGTGTTTGAACTGTGCAAACCACTCTCTGATCTTATTGACCTCTGCCAATTTAACTCGTGGGCCAAGATAGAAACCCAGAGATCATTAACTTTGAGCTTTTGCTTTTCCATATAGCTCCCAAGATGTCCACATTCCCTTGAAAGGCCTTTCCTGGCCTACCTATGTCATTGGTAGCTTCAAGCACATTGATAACTGAATATGTCTCCTCCCATTCTCAGTGTCTGTCCAGCCCACAGGACTTAAAAATGTGTTGCTGGAAAAGCGCAGCCGGTCAGGCAGCATCAAAGGAGCAGGAGAATCGACGTTTCGGGCATTAGCCCTTCTTCAGGAATCCCACAGGACGTCTCCTTACACCTTACACTGGCCAGTCAACACAGCCTTCTGGGTTTTAGTAGACCCAAAAAAACCTGTTCCCCTACTGATACTATCTCTCAGTACGATGATATTCCTTTCAACCCTTCACCTGAAGGGCTCCTACGCGGTAATGCCTTGGTCAGTTTGCTCATTCTCCCTGTGGTTCTTGCTTGCATCCACGAAATCCAATGCTCCTCTGTTGCAGTCATAGTCAATTGTTGTAAAAACCCATCTGTTTCACCATTCAGGAAAGGGAATCTGCCATCCTTACCTGGCCTGACCTACATGTTACTCTAAACCCAAATGAATGCGCTAACTCTTAATTGGAGGAGCAGAGCAATCGAAGCTGGGCCAGGTAGTGATGCCTGCATCCCAGCTACAAATATGAATGGAAGTTTCTAGGTGAAAGCAGCTTGCAACATGGCGGGAAAGAGCCAACTTGGGGAGTGGGCTACCCAAGATTCAGAATCTTACCACACATGGAGGGGAATCTCACCCTGAATACGGTGTGTCTGATTGACAGTGCCAAACCCCTGAACTGACATTGGAGGCTGCCCTTGACTAACTGTACCAGCAGCCTGTTACTGAATAGTGTCTCCCTTGACCTGACTGAGGACTACTCTCCTTATACTTTGAGATATAGCTATTTGCATGTAGCACATGTAGCAGGTTTGCTGTACGGGCTGCAGGCACATGCTGCAGGTGTGAGATTAACCTATCATGGAACCACACAGCACACATTTACCATCTTGAGTGGTGACTGCTGGCAGGTGTTCTGTCGGTGCTGAACAGAAAGGCAGAATAGAAGTACTGTAAACACTGAAGCTGTGCCTGGGGGACGGTGGGTGGGGTTGGGCGGGTGGGGGGGGAGGTCGGTGTACAAGTCAAGGCAAGAGAGAGGTTCTGTGAGCATCCGGGAAGATGAATGCGTGAGTTCTAAGAGAGCACGTGATCAGCCCTGGGATGCAGTCTGATCCAATCGGAGAGCTGGGTATTTGACTGTATGCGCAAAATGTAGCATTGCAATGAGAGGCGATGGTGCTCTCTAGGGTACAAGATTAAAGTGCAGTAGCATGTTGCAGCTAGATCAGAGTTGTGCCAGGATGATGCAGAGAGCCTAGCGCACGTCAAATGCCAACATCTGTGGATGTGAGGTGTGTGCAGCCACTGCCCGTGGAGTGTGGCCTGAAATGTTGGTCCTGGGTCTCCAAGATAAAGGTCCAGTGGAGCAAGTGATGGATTGGATTCAACAGGAAATCACTCTGACACTCCCATCAGCAATCCCTGGCATCCGGCTTCTATCCGGCAGAAGGGAGTGTAGGAAAGTGCACTTTAATGAGGTGTGGTTAATATTAATAACCTGATAAAGACTGGTAATCCTTGTTAGTAATCCTCTCACCGCTCACTCGTGAGAATCTCTCGTGGGACTTAGTTAGACAATATGACTATTTGGTCCTAACAATAAGAAAGGCTTTGATTGACATCCCATAAAGTTCTCCCAAAATTAGTGAGATAGATCAAGTTTTTCAGGATTCTGCCATGTACATTTGTGCATTTGAAGAATTTAAACTGGTTTATTTATTCATTCACAGCTGAGGGTGTCCAATATTTGTTGTCCATCCCTATTACCTCTTGAGAAGGTTATGATTCCTAAACCATCGTAATTTACTTGGTGCAATTAGATTTGCACTGTTGTTAAGGCGGGCATTCCAGGATTTTGACCCACTGGCACTAAAGGAATGGGCAATATATTTCCAAGTCAGGATAATGAGTAACTTGGAGGGAAAATTGGAGGTGGTGGTATTCCCATGTATCTGCTGCCCTTGTCCTTCTAGATGGAAGAAGCCGTGGGTTTGGAAGGTGTTGTCCCAGGACCTTTGGTCAATACCTCAGTACATCTTGTAGATGGTACACCCTGCTGCTACTGAGGGTTACTGAGATAATAGATAGTTGTAGATGAGCCAATCAAGCGGCTGCTTTGGCTTGGATGGTTTCAAGCTTCTTGAGTTTCAAGCTTGTTGGAACTGCAGTTATTGAGGCAAGTGGGGAGTATTCCAAGGCATTCCTGATTTGTACTTTGTAGATGGTGGACAGGCTTAGGGGAGTCAGGAGGTGTGTTACTTGCTGCAGTATTCTAACCTCTCACTTGCTCTTGTAGCTATTATGTTTATGTGTGGTCCTGTAAGTCAGACCAGGTAAGGATGGCAGATATCCTTCATAAAGGCCATTAGTGAATCAGATGGGCTTTTACAATAATTGACAAGGATTTAATGATCATCATTAGATTTTTAGTTTTAGATTTTTCAAAATTCAAACTGCACCATTTGCCACAGTGGGATTCAAACCCAGGTGCCCTGGACATTATCTGGGTCACTGCACCAATGTCATTATGTCATTGCCTCCCCATAAATTGTCAGGTAAATGTTTCTTGTCGAACCATCCCAGTTTTCAAAGAGTAAAAAATTGACCACGGGGTCTGGTCTGAAGTACATAATCTTAGCTGGACACCAGCTTGGGGGTTAGAATGGCATCTACAGTTCAATAAACAAATAGGTTCAGAGAGGGGAGGAATCAGCTGGGAATTCCTGTTGAAACATTTCAATGTGGCAATAGAATGCCGCTGATCCCGCAGCCACAACCCCTACCCCAGCTACAAACCTGCCAATGCCCATAGCTTAGACTGATAGGATCCAAAGATAATATGACAAACCAGCAAACATCGAGTCCATTCAGCCCATTGGGTTTGCATCAGCTGTTCTAAAGATTGACTCAGTTTAATTGCACTTCCATTCTTTTCCCATTTCCCTCCATCTTTGTTTTCGCCTTCATATACTGTATGTATCCAGTTCCTTGTTGAAGGCTGTGATTGAATCTGTATCAGACAGTGCTTTCCAAATCCTAACCATTCATTAGATAATAAGAGATTTTCCTCATGCCGTCTCTGGTCCTTTTACTAATCACCTCAAATCAACTGAACACTAACTCTTAAACCCACTAGAAACGGTTTCATTTTCTTTGTTTTAACCCTTCACAGTTTTGAACACCTCTGTCAAATCTACCTCTCTCCTCTGCTCTGAAGTGGATCATCCTTGATTCACCAGCTGTCTGCCTAACTGTAAATTCCTTGGAACCATTCTGGAAAATCTGGTAAATAGAAACCCTCTCCAAATCCTTTTTGAAATGTGCTTTTCAGAACACGACATCTGGAGCTGAGCGAAGGCTTGAAAGCTGTGTAGCCTAGCTTCCTAACCTTTGCATTCCGTACCTCTCTTTAAAAAATCTCACATGTTTTGTAATCAGTCTTCAGCATCACATTTTTGTGCTTTAACATTGTCCTAGTCAGCTTGTACTGCCTCTCCTCACCATACTTACTAAAATGGATCCACGAATTTCATCCACGATATATTCCCCATACTTCCACTGGCGAAGCCAGGCCCTGTTGAAGACTGTTAATTTCTTAATCATGCAGAATGAACAGGTAAGAAACTGAAGGAGAATCTGTGGATCCCCACCTATGGACTCAGAATGATGGATGACCATAAAGGGAGTAAAGGGAAGATAGGTTGACGATTAGATAGATTCCCCACAGTGTGGAAACAGGCCCTTTGGCTCAACAAGTCCACACCAACCCTCCGAACAGTCCCTCTGACTAACACACCTAACATTACGGGCAATTTTAGCTAGGCCAATTCACCGAACCTGCACATCTTTGGACTATGGGAGGAAACCAGAGCACCCGGAGGAAACCCACGCAGACACAGGCAGAATGTGCAAACCCCACACAGACAGTCGCCCAGAGGCTGGAATCGAACCTGGGTCGCTGGTGCTGTGAGGTTGCAGTGATAACCACTGAACCACCGTGCTGCTCAAAATTCCTCAAGCAAGTTCAGCCAGAGCCAAGTCTGTGGTCCCTCGGACAGCTCAGCTGTACAAGGGACGGAGGAAAAAGAATAGAAGGGCGATAGTGATAGAGGATTGCATAGTCGTTTCTATCGCCACCAGTGTGACTCCAGGATAATATGTTGCTTCCTTGGTACTAGGGTAAAGGTTGTTATGGAGCAGCTGTAAGATATTCTTCTGGTGGAGACTGTTCAGCCAAAGGTTCTGATCCATGCTGGTACCTGCGACTCAGGTAGAAATGAGGATGAAATACTGAAAGCAGAATTCAGGGAGTTAGGTAGGAGATTTCAAGGCAAGGCCTCAAAAGCAGTAGTCTTGGGATTACTCCCAGTTCTACGTACTGGTGAGCACAGAAATAGGAGAAATGAGTGATTGAATATACAGTTGGAAAGTTGTCACATGAGGGCAGGCTTCGGATATCTGAGGGTTTTGGACCAATTCTAGGGAAGGTGGAACCTGCACAAGTCAATGGTCTACATCTGAATAGGATTTGGACAAATGTCCTCACAAGCAGATTGGCTAGTAATGTTGAAGAACATCTGAGAAATGGGAACCTGTGGACAAATTCAGAGCAGGGAATGGGAGACAGAAACATAACGAGTGACTCTGAAAGGCAGGGGAAGCAGAAATTTAAAAACGTACAATGCAGAAATGTGGCTGTATGTGAAGATACATATGAAAACACAAGGTACATAGTGAATAAAGCCAATGAGCCCAGGGCACAGTTAAACAAATGGCATTGTGATAACATCAACTTGGCTTAAAGAGGGGCAAAAATGGGAGATCAACACTCTTTGCGTGAACAACTTTCCACGTATATCTCCCCAAAACGTTTGCCTTTCACTTTGAACTTGTGACCCCTAGTAATTGAGTCCCCCACTGTCAGAAAAAGTTTCTTGCTATCCACCTTGTCTACACCTCTCACAATTTTGTAGGCCTCAATCAGGTTCCCCCCTCAAATTCTGTCTTTCTAATGAAAATAATCCTAATCTACACAACCTCTCTTCATAGCTCAGCACCCTACATACCAGGCAACATCCTGGTGAACATCATCTGCAGCCTCTCCAAAGCATCCACATCCTTTTGGTAATGTGGTGACCAGAACTGTACATAGTATTCCAAATGTGGATGAACGAAGGTCGTATACAAATATACCATGACCTGCCGACTCTTGTACTCAATACCCCGTCTGATGAAGGAAAGCATGCCGTATGCTTTCTTGACGACTCTACTGACCTGCATTGCCATAGAACATAGAACATAGAACATAGAACAATACAGCACAGAACAGGCCCTTCGGCCCACGATGTTGTGCCGAACTTCTAACCTAGATTAAGTACCCATCCATGTACCTATCCAAAAGGTCGTTAAAGGTCACTAATGATTCCGACTCTACCACTCCCACGGGCAGCGCACTCCATGCCCCCACCACTCTCTGGGTAAAGAACCCACCCCTGACATCTCCCCTATACCTTCCACCCTTCACCTTAAATTTATGTCCCCTTGTAACACTCTGTTGTACCCGGGGAAAAAGTTTCTGACTGTCTACTCTATCTATTCCCCTGATCATCTTATAAACCTCTATCAACTCACCCCTCATCCTTCGCCGTTCCAACAAGAAAAGGCCGAGAACTCTCAACCTATCCTCGTACGACTTCCTCTCCATTCCAGGCAACATCCTGGTAAATCTTCTCTGCAAAGCAGAGAAATGACATCCAGTGAGAGTGAGTAGACTGTTGTTGGGATGAGGTGAAGGAGCCTCTTGGCAATAAGCCTACCATGGGGAACCTTATCAAATGCCTTACTAAAATCCATGTACACTACATCCACTGCTCTACCCTCATCCACATGCTTGGTCACCTCCTCAAAGAATTCAATAAGACAGCCATCTTCAGGGAACAATGGATCTGAACCCCCAGATCTCTCTGTACGTCAATTCTCCGCAGGATATTTCCATTTACTGTATAGTTCACTCTTGAATTGCATCTTCCAAAATGCATCACCTCACATTTGTCCAGATTGAACTCCATCTGCCATTTCTCTGTCCATCTCTCCAATCTATCTATATTCTGCTGTATTCTCTGACAGTTCCCTTCACTGTCTGCTACTCCACCAATCTTAGTGTGATCTGCAAACTTGCTAACAAGGCAACCTACACCCAACTCCAAATCATTCATGTATATCACAAACAACAGTGGTCCCAGCACGGACCCCTGTGGGACACCACTGGTCATAGGTCTCCCTTCCACTACTACTCTGTCTCCTGTTGCCCAACACGTTTGCTATCCATTTAACTAGAACAACATGGACCTCATGTGACTTTACCTTTTCCATCAGCCTCTCATGGGGAACCTTATCAAAAGCCTTAATGAAGTCCATGTATGTTACATCTCCATCCCTTCCCTCATCAATCAACATTGTTATCTCTTCAAAGATTTCGATGTAGGTTTGTCAGACATGACCCACCCTGCACAAAACCATGCTGCCTATCACTGGTAAGCCCATTTTCTTCCAAACGGATATATATCCTATCCCTTAGTATCTTCTCCAGTAGCTTCCCTACCACTGACATCAGGCTCACAGGTCTGTATTTACCTGGATTATCTCTACTACCCTTCTTAAACAAGGGGACAACATTAGTAATTCTCAGTCCTCTGGGACATCCCCTGTTTTCAAGGATGCCGCAAAGGTATCTGTTTAAGGCCTCAGCTATTTTCTCGCTCGCTTCCCTCAGTAACCTGGGACAGATCCCATCTGGACCTGGGGACTTGTCCACCATAATGCCTTTTAGAATACACAACATTTCCTCCTGCCTTATGCTGACTTGACCTAGAATAATCAAAGATCTATCCTTAACCTCAACATCCATCATGTCCCTCTCCTCAGTGAATACTGATGCAAAGTACTCATTAAGAATCTCACTCATTTTCTCTGACTCCACGCATATCTTTCCTCCTTTGTCCTTGAGTGGGCCAACCCTTTCCCTTGTTATCCTCTTGCTCCTTATGTATGAATAAAAGGCTTTAGGGTTTTCCTTAGCCCTGCTTGCTAAGGATATCTCATGATCCCTTTTAGCCCTCTTAATACCTCATTTCAGATTGGTCCTACATTCCCAATATTCTTCCAAAGCTTCGTCTGTCTTCAGTCGCCTAGATTTTATGTACGCATCTGTTTTCCTCTTAGCTAGTCTCACAATTTCACCTGTCATCTATGGTTCCCCAATCTTGCCATTTCGATCCCTCATTTTCACAGGAACATATCTCTCCTGAACTCTAAGCAACCTCTCTTTAAAAGCTTCCCACATATCGAGTGTGGATTTCCCTTCAAACTGCTCCTTCTAATCCACACTCCCCAACTCCTGCCAAATTTTGCTATAGTTGGCCTTCCCCCAATTTAGCACTCTTCCTTTAGGATCACTCTCATTTTTGTCCATGAGTATTATAAAACTTATGGAATTGTGATCACTCTTCCCAAAGTAATCCCCGACTGAAACTTCAACCACTTGGCTGGGCTTATTTCCTAATACCAGGTCCAGTATGGCCCCTTCCCGAGTTGGACTATTTACATACTGTTCTTGAACACCCTCCTGGATGCTCCTTACAAATTCTGCCCCATCCAGACCTCTAGCACTAAGTGAATCCCAGTCAATGTTAGGAAAATGAAAATCTCCCATCGCCACTATCCTGTTGTTCTTATATCTTACTATGATTTCTCTACATATTTGTACCTCTATTTTACATTCGCTGATGGGAGGCCTTTAGTACAGCCCCAACATTGTTACCACACCCTTCCTATTTCTGAGCTCTGCCCATATTGACTCACTGTTCAAGTCCTCCATAGTGCCCTCCTTCAGCACAGCTGGGATATCCTCTGACCAGTAATGCAGTTCCTCCACCCCTTTTACCTCCCTTTCTATCCCACCTGAAGCATCCTGGGATATTTCGTGCCCATCCCTCAACCAAGTCTCAGTAATAGCAATAACATCATACTCCCAGTATTAATCCAAGCCCTAAGTTCATCTACCTTACCAACTATACTTGTTGCATTAAAACAAATGCACCTCAGACCACCAGTCCCTCTGCGTTCATCCTCCACTTCCTGCCTACTTTCCCATTAGTTATGTTCACTTCATTATCTAGTTCCTTACAGGCCCCAAATACTGGGAAAGTGTTAGAGGGGCAAAAGTATCGGCACATTTCTCTGTGCAAGTCAAAAGGGTATTAACAGTTGGGGACTTCAAATCCAAACATCAACCATTTACAATCAGTATGGAAGGCATAGAGGGCACAGAACTATTGAATTGCATTCAAGTGAACTTTTATCACCAGCACATAAAAAGTCTAGTGGGTGGATTGGGAGGCAGGGGTTGGGGAGAGCACAGGGGAGCAGGGAGCTGCAATTCTATATTTAGTTTTAGGAGATGAAACTGGGCAGGTGACCATTTTGGAGATAGTGATCATAATGCAGTTAGATTTAGCATCACTATGGAAAGGGACACAAATAGAATTGGAGTAAAAGTTCTAAACTGAGAAAAGAAAAAGTTTACAAAGCTGGGGGATGATTTGGCAAATGATTACACCTACTTGAAGGAAAACCACTGGCAAGTCCAAGTGGCATGGTGGCTCAGTAGTTAGCACACCTGCCTCCCAGCACCAGGGACCTGGGTTCGATTCCACCCTTGGGCAACTGTGTGTGTGGAGTTTGCATGTACGCCTCATGTCTGCGTGGGTTTCCTCTCAACAGTTTAAAAATGTGCTGGTTAGTTCAGTTGGCTGTGCTAAGTTGTCTCATAGTGTCCAGGGGATTAGATTAGATTCCCTACAGTGTGGAAACAGGCCCTTCAGCCCAACAAGTCCACACCGACCCTCCGAAGAGTAACCCACCCTTTGATTAATACACCTAACACAATGGGCAATTTAGCATGGCCAGTTCACCTGACCTGCACATCGTTGGAATGTGGGAGGAAACCAGAGCACCCGGACGAAATCCACGCAGACACGGGAAGAATGTGCAAACTCCATACAGACAGTCGCCCACGGCTGGAATCGAACCTGGGACCCTGGTGCTGTGAGGCAGTAGTACTAACCACTGAGCCACTGTGCCACCCGTGCAATGTGTGCAGGCTAGGTGGGTTAGCCATAGGAAATGCAGGGTTATGGGGATGAGGTGGGTGCGGGTGGGATGATTTTCAGAGGGCTGAATGGGCTGCTTCCACAGTGTAGGGATTCCATGAAATCAGTGAGAGACATTGAATAAATAAGATTCTGCCGGCACAATGCAGACATGTCCCCAAAATGGAAGTGGGTGCTACTGCCAAGTTTAGCTGATTATCCAGAAGCAGACAGGATAAGAAAAAGCAGAAAGATCAAGTTCATGACAATCTCAAATAAAGGAATGTTTTAGGAAGCTATGAGGAGTATCAAAAATAGAGGGTAGAGGAGTGAGAAAGCAAAGACAGGATATGAGAAAATGTTGGAAAATCCAAAAAGGTTTGATGACTGAAGAAAGGGGTGGTCTTAAGGGACATGGATGGAGAAGGTGGAGTGAGGATTCCAAATGAATATTTCCTTTTTGTTCTCACAAAGGACAGGGATAAAGCAGACATTCAAATTAAAGAGGAAGAATGTGAAATATTAGATAAAATAAACGTAATGAGTAGGAAAGTACTGAAGGGACTGACCACCTTAAAATGGATAAATCAACAGGGACAGTTGAATTGTATCTTTGGCTGTTGAAAGAGGCCAAGGAGGGCATACAGGATGCCCAGAGGATAGTTTTCCAATCCTCACTAGCTCCAGGTACCAGGGGATTGGAGGTATGCAAATGTTGTGCCATTATTCATAAAGAGAGAGGCCAAATAACTATAGAGCAATCCATCTGATCTCATTGTTGGATACATTACTGCATTCGATGCTATAAGATAGGATAACTATTACTTGGAGATGCACAGATTAATTGGTGATAGTGAGGTTTTGTTAAGGGAAAGCCGTGTCTTACCAATCTAATTTAGCTCTTCTATAGCGTCCCTACAGTGTGGAAACAGGCCATTTGGCCCAACAAGTCAACCTCACCTCTCCAAACAGCATCTCACCCAGACTCATCTCCCTGTTCTATCCCTGCAATCCTGCATTTCCCACAGCTAATCCACCGAATTCACACATCCCTGGACACTATGGACAATTTAGCATGGTCAATCCACCTCATGTGCCCACTTTTGGACTGTGGAAGGAAACCCATGGCAGACACGGGGAGTATGTGCAAACTCCAAACAGACAGTCACCCGAGGCTAGAAGCAAACCCAAGTCCCTGACGCTAACCACCCCGAGCCGTCATGCTGCTATGAGGCAATAACAAGGAGGTTCGATGAGGGTAGTGCAGTGGATGTTGACTGCACGGATTTCAGTATTTCATAAGGTTCCATATGGCAGACTGGTTAGGAAAATGAAAGGCCAGTGGGATACAGGAGAACATTAGTGAGTTGGATCCAAAATTGGCTTAGTGACAGCAAATAAAAGGAATTAGTCAATGGATGTTTTTGTGAATGGAAAAATTGTGCTCCACAGGTCAGTATTGGGTTCCTTGCTGTTTGTGATATTTATTAATGATTCAGACTGAATGTAGGAGATACAATTTGAGAAATGTAGCTGAATAGTTGATAGTGAAGAGAATGGCTGTCAAACACGGAATGATATCAGTCGCTTGGTTGAGTGGGTGGAAACGCAATAAATTATATTCAAACTGGAGAAGTGTGGTGTAAATTTATTTTGGAAGGGCAAATAAAGCAAGGGAGTATACAGAAACAAAAAAACAGAAGTTACTGGAAAAGCTTAGCAGATGTGGCAGCATCTGTGATGAGAAATCAGAGTTAACATTTCGGGCCCAGTAATGCTTCCTCAGAATACAGTAAATGGGAAGGATATTAAGAGGGTTAGGGGAAATTAGAGACATTGGAGTGTCAGTCCACTGGTCCCTAAAGGTAGCTGGACAGATAGACAAATTGGTAAAGAAGGCGTATGTAATGCTGTTTTTTATTGGCCAAGGTATTGCAGGGATGCAATGCTGGAACTCTCGCAGATACTGGTTAGGTCACTGCTGGAGTTTGCTGCACAGTTCTGGTCACAACAACAAAGGAAATAAATAATTGCTCGAGACAGTGTACGTAGGGTATTTGCAAGAAGGCTGTCAAGATTGAAAACTGTAGTTAATGAGGAAGATTGGGCAAGTTGGGATCATTTTCCTGAGAACAGAGGAGGCTGAGGGGCTATTTAGTTGAGCTGCACAAAATAATCAGGAGCTTGGATAGAGTGGGTAGGGAAGAGCAGTTTCTCTAGTGGAAAGGTCAATGTCCAGGGAACACAGTTTTACACTGATTGGTGGAAGAAAATTATTTTAACCTTTTGAGGCGGGGAGAGAGTAAGTGGCTGTCTATGGGCATCTGGTTTGATTTTTAGATTCAGATTACTTACAGTGTGGAAACAGGCCCTTCGGCCCACACATGTCCACACCGACCCGCCACCCACCTATACATTTAACACTACGGGTAATTTAGCATGGCCAAGTCACTTGACCTGCACATCTTTGGACTGTGGAAGGAAACCAGAGCACACCCACGCGGAGAATGTGTAGACTCCACACAGTCAGTCGCCTGAGGCGGGAATTGAACCCAGGTCTCTGGCGCTGTGAGGCAGCAGTGCTAACCTTTGTGCCACCGTGCCACCCTCAAGTTTGTTGCTCGAGATGGAAATCTTCAACTCATTTCAAAGGAACCTTGATCTGGCACTGAACTGCTGGAACCTGCAAGGCTACAGACCAGGTTCTAGAAAGTTGGATTACAGTTTATTCAGCTGGTTCAGGCTTGATGAGCTGAATGGCCTCCTGTGCTGTGACATTTCTATGGTTCTAAGTCAGAGAAGTGAGAAATGCATTATTCTTGTAATACCTTCACCTGACTCCCATTAGCAAGAGTATTTTCAAATTCTTCATCCAAAGACCATTCTGAAGACTTGGTGCCAAAGCAACTTTTCTCCACTACTGTGAATTTGTTTTCTTGCTGCTTTATTTCCATTTCCAGGTTATCATCCATTGCAAACTTTCTCTGATTTGCAGGTATACCTGTTAACACAAGACCAGGAGGAAGATTGTTATTCACAAGAGGCAGCCTAACCCACAACCTGATGGCCCCATGATGTTTAGTCTGCAATGATACAAACCTAACCTCTGCAATGTGATTGTGGATGTTAGATCCACACACACAGTGTCTGTTCTCATCAGATAGAAAACCAAGAAATAAGAATACAAGAACAACTTGCATTGTGTAGCACCTTTTGTTGTGTGTGGTTTCCTTCAAGCCCAAAGTGGTTCAATATGCGGGTGGGTAGCACCTCGCTGGTCTAACTTGTTAAATGAACAATGTGGGGTTAATTGCAGTACTGCAGCATGGTTCATGATTATGACCTGCAATATTACAGACTGTGAGGAACACACTAACCACAGTACATCCCCTGCCAGCTCTTTCTTTATTCTGACCAAGTCCCCATGACATTATCACAGTGGGTCATGCTTATCACAGGCAAATATTAACCCTTTCAGGCCGCTATACAGCAGCATTGACATTTTAAAGCATGCTAGCCTCTTTTTAATGCAACATTAAAATTACAGCAGTCATCATCAGATAATTCCAAAACAGATGATCAAATGCTTGGTCAAAGAGCTAGTCGGAGGAGCATTTCTGGAGTTTCAGAATGCGGAGCCTGGGCAACTGAAGGATTGGCCGCCAACGGTGGAGCAATTAAAAAGAAAATTAAAAAAAACACACACCAGATTATAGTCCAACAGGTTTATTTGGAAGCACGAGCTTTCGAGCGGTGGTTGTGGAGGTTAAGATCATGCTCACAGAATTTATACCCAAAGGAGTCCAGTGTCATGGAGATGTGATACAGTAACAATCTTAGATTTCAAACTTTCATCTTTTATAATGGGCTATACTGGCTTCTGTTCTTTGATATATAAACCCCAGAAATTCTTTTAAGTTACACTCTCGGAATTGCTCAGCTTTTTAAACATTAGGTGTGAAGTCTGCCTGTGTCCCAATGCTACGTCAGACTGACAAATCCTCTGTATAGCTTTACAGTGTTTGACATGGATTCATGCAGTTTTTGAGCAAAATAAAATGTAAATCTGCAAAAACAAATTCACCCGATAAATTACATGTGTGCGCATGTAGGAGTGACAGATTGAGTGTGTGTGTGTGTGTGTGTATATACGTAAGCGCGAGTATGATGGGGTATGTGTGGGAGGATGCGTGTGCCGGTGAGAGGTGGAAGGTCTTGGCAAGGTGCTCATCCTCATCGATAAGGTGTTGCAGGCTGCGAAGTGCCACAATGAGAAACTGTAATAACCTCCTCAGGAGACACGCAGGCTGCTACAGACAGGGTACCCTTTGTTGTCCAGTACTTCCTGGGAGCAGAATGATTACGCCATGTTCTTTGCTGCCTGCAGTACATTATTGATGAGGATGAGCACCTCACTAGGACGTTCCCTTTGCTCCCACTTTTCGCCTTGAATCAACTACTACCAAACCTTAAACAGATCATGATTCATAGCAAATGGCCCAGCCTTCAGGACAACACTACCATACAACCCTGCCACAGCAGCCGCTGCAAGATGAGTCAGAGTTTCAACACGGATGGCACCATTACAAGTGGGGATATCTTCCACCATGTATGCTGCGAGTACTAAACAGGCCAATGAATTCCAGCCACCCACCACCCTCTGAGTGAAGCCTTTTTCCACATGTGCCCTCTCATCATTCTTCTAATCATCTTGAATCTCTACCCACAGTGACTGACCTCTCTATGAGGAAAAAGAAATCTTCCCTGTTTGCTCTATCTTAACCCCTCATCATTTTGTGTCCCTCATTTCTACATCTCAATGAAGAGACCCCTCAGCCTCTTCTGTTGAAAGAAAAAAATCCCTAGCCAGTCCAACTTCCAAAAACCTGCAATTTCCAAGCCTTGACAACACTGTTGTAAATTTTCTTTGTGCTCCCTCCAGAACAATTACACCGTTACCTTAATGTGGTCACTAGAACTGTACACAGACTGCAGCTGGTCATAGGATCATAGAAGCCCTTCAAGTGTGGAAGCAGGCCATTTGGCCCATCAAGTCCCTCAAAAGAGCATCCCACTCAGGCCCAACCCCCTACCCTATCCTGTAACCTCGCATTTTTCCGCACGTGCTAATCCATCTTGACACTATGGGGAATGCAGACATGGGGAGAATGTGCAACTTCACATAGACAGTTGCCCCAGGTTGGAGTCAAATCCAGGTTCCTGATACTGTGAAGCAGCACTGCTAGGCAATGAGTCACCATGCCTCCCTTGGCCTGATCAGTGTCTGCACACTTCTAGCATTACATTCCTGTTTTTGTCTTCAATACCTCATTTGATGAAGAAAGACATCCCGTATATCATAATTAACACCTTCTCTACTTGGTGTGTCACCATCACAAATCCGTGGACATTCACTTCAAAGCTTCTCATATCGTCTATACCTTTTAATAACCTCCCATCTAATTTATTTTATATTCCCTTGCTTTGATTGCCCTGCCCAAGGGAATACCTCACACTTCTTGGGATTGAATTACATTTGCCACTCCTCCACCCACTCAACCAAACCATTTACGTCATCCTATTGTCTACAGCCATGCTCTTCGCCATCAACTACACAGCTAAGTTTGTAATCTCTGCAATTTCCTAGTCATGCTGTCCACAATAAAATCTAACTCATTAATACATACCCCAAACATCAAGCGATCCAACATCAAGCCCTAATGGGTCCTATTGAAAACTGCTGCCTATTTCGAAGAATATTTGTCAATCATCGCCCTTTGTTTCCTGTCACTGAGCCAACTCACCATATTCCCTTTGAAACCCACAGGCTTTGACTTTTTTGACCAGTCTGCTATGTTGGACCTTGACAAATGTCTTACTAAAATCCATGGAGGCAGCGTCCACTGCAGCACCCTCATCAATCCTGCTCGCTACTTCCTCAGAAAATTCAACTGAGTTAGCCAGACATGATCTTCCCAGAACAAAACCATGCTGACTATCCCTGATTAAATTGTGCATCTCCAAGTAACAGTTAATCTTCTCTCTCAATATCAGTTCCAGGAATTTGCCGAGCACTTAGGTCAGACTGACTAGCCTATAATTATTTAGCCTATTCCTCACACATCTTCTGAAACTCCCCCAGCTGTCATGGTGGGAGTTGAACCCATGTTCCTAAATCATTAGGCTAGACCTTTGCACTACTCATCCAGTGACATCACTGCGGCATCATTGATATTCCACCATGAGAACATGCATGGTTTTGATTCATTGATCGCTGGGTAATGAGCCCTTCTTAATCCAGAGAAGACAGAGAGACGCTTCTGGTTCTGATATGTGAAACTCATTGGAGGCACCATTTGATTAGGGAGAGTGGATGGAGTGGGGAAGAGGGAGAATGATTGAGTACATTATCGAACAGGCAGCCAGTAAGACTGCAGTGTGTGAGATGTTGTGCAGCTCCGAATCAAGGTGGGAAAGTTCCGTAACTCCCCACAAATTAACCTTGGGTTAACATGAACTCATTAGCATTCAGTTGAACACATTTTTAAGCTCAACAATGGCTGACTTACCCAAGGCAATGAGGAATGCTTCAAAGTTATGATTTTCAGACACTTGCCAAACTCCATCGAAAGCCATTGCTAAATCGTTTGTGTTGCTTCCTACTAGTGACCTGGTGAAAGAAGTTACAGATGAGATGTGTTTCTGATGAAGTTCAGGTAGAGATAGAGTTTCAAAATTTTACAGCACTGAAGATGGCCATTCAGTCAGTCTTGCCTCTACTGTTTCTTTGAAAGAGCAATTGCACTTCATCCCTGATCACTGCCTCTTGTTCATCATTTGGTAAATGTGAGGTGCTGCATTTTGGGAAAGCAAATCTTAGCAGGACTTATACACTTAATGGTAAAGTCCTAGAGAGTGTTGCTGAACAAAGACACATTAGAGTGCAGGTTCATAGCTCCTTGAAAGTGGAGTTGCAGGTGGATAGGATAGTGAAGAAGATGATTGGTATGCTTTCTTTTATTGATCAGAGTATTGAGTACAGGAGTTGGGAGGTCATGTTGTGGCTGTACAGGATATTGATTAGGCCACTGTAGGAATATTGCATGCAATTCTGGTCTCCTTCCTATCGGAAAGATGTTGTGAAACTTGAAAGGGTTCAGAAAAGATTTACAAGAATGTTGCCAGGGTTGGAGGATTTGAGCTATAGGGAGAGGCTGAACAGGCTGGGGCTGTTTTCCCTGGAGCATTGGAGGCTGAGGGGTGACCTTATAGAAGTTTACAAAATAATGAGGGGCATGGATAGGATAAATAGACAAAGTCTTTTTCCTGAGGTGAGGGAATCCAGAACTAGAGGACATAGGTTTAGGGTGAGAGGGGAAAGACATAAAATGGACCTAAGGGGCAACATTTTCATGCAGAGGGTGGTATGTGTATGGAATGAGCTGCCGGAGGAAGTGGTAGAGGCTGGTACAATTGCAACATTTAAAAAGAATAGTAAGGGTTTAGAGGGATATGGGCCGGGTGCTGGCAGGTTTGACTAGATTGGGTTGGGATATCTGGTTGGCATGGACGAGTTGGACCGAAGGGTCTGTTTCCCTGCTGTACATCTCTATGGCTCTATTTAGTAAGTTCCTTATTATCAAGTTTGTATGCAATTCCCTTTCAAAATCATTTGTGGAATCAGTTTCCATCACATTTTGAGGTTCTAACAAGTCACAGATCGAAAAAACAATTCACCTCATCTCTCCTCTGGAACTCAATAGTTTTAAATCTGCTGGCTATTGATCCATTCAACTGAGGGAAGAGATTTCTATCACTAACTGATCAGAAACTCTCATTATTTTGAACCCTCTACTACCCCACCCTTCAAGCTTCTCACTGTTCCAAGGAGAACCATTTTAACCTTTTCAATGTCTCTTCATACTTAAGCCTCCATCCCTGGTTGGAAAAAGACACAGCATTAGGGAATCTCTTCCCAGGCAGGTTCAGTCAGGCACATTGTGAAATTTAAGATATCGGATCCAGTTTATAGCCTGACACAAAATGGCTTCCTTTGATATCGTTGACTCACTCCTTGGAGTTTTAATTGGATTTTAATTCTCAGCTAATTGTAATGTCCACTGGATGTCACAATGCGGTTTCATTTATTCTCATTGACGATAATGATGGATTTTATATCATTTAAATCACTGATTCTACTGATGTACTTAAGGACAAGACTTTGGTCTTACAATGTTCAGTTAGTTCAGTGGGATAAACTGTTCAGGCACTTCACTTGACGAAAGAGCAGTTCTTTGAAAGCTTATGACTTCAACTAAACCTGTTGGACTATAACCTGGTGGTGGGTGACTCCTGAATTTAATTTGATTAGATGCACTACAGCAACTCATTGAAAAATATCACCAAGTTACTCTTCAAGCTGTCTCAATCAATAAAACCTTAAAGTTACAAGTGAGCTTTAAACATGTTTTATATTTGAACATTTCTAAAATGATATCATAGGTTGAAAATATTCTAGGGGCAGCATAATGCTTAGCACTGCTTAGCACTGCCTGGGTTTGATTCCACCCTCGGAAGTAGAGTTTGTGCATTCACCCCATATCTGTATGGGTTTCCTCCAGGTGCTCCAGTTTCCTCCCACAATCCAAAGATGTGCAGGTTAAGATGGATTGGCCACGGTAGTTTGCCCAAGTGTCCTGGGATGTGCAGACTAGGTGTGTTAGTCATGGTCAATGCAGGATTACAGGGATAAGGTACAGGGTGAATGTGGGAGGGATGCTCTTCAGAGGGTCAGTGTTGACTTGATGGACCAAATGGCCTGCTTCCACACTGTAAAGATTCGATGATGCTCTTACTAAGGAATCCTGGTGGCCTTTGAGGGATGTGAAAATCAAAGCTCAAACTTGGGTTTTCTATTTGCTTGTTGGAGGTGGGTCAGAATTTGTGGTCCATGGTTAGTTACCCTTGAGAAGGTGGTGGGGAGCTGCCTTCTTGAACAATTGCAGTGCACTTACAATTCCATTAAGGAAGTTGTTCCAAGATTTTGACCCAGCAACAGTGAAGAAATTGTGATATATTTCCAAGTGAAGATGGTGAGTGGCTTGAATGGTGCTAGTCTTCCCAAGTATCTGCTATTGTTGTCCTTTTAGGTGGTAGTGGTCATGGTGCTGTTGAAGGTATCTGAGTGAGTTGCTGTAGTGCATCTAATCAAATTAAATTCAGGAGTCACCCACCACCAGGTTATAGTCCAACAGGTTTATTTGAAGTCATAAGCTTTCAAAGTACTGCTCTTTCATCAAGTGAAGTGCCTGAACAGTTTATCCCACTCAAAACAATGGAAGCATCTACAACTGAATTGGTTCAAACTACAACACACACAGTGAACAAAGAGTCATGATAAATTAAGAGGACACAGTTTCAATAATTGCTGCAAGTTTCTCTATTACCAACATTACCACATGCTAAATCTGGGTGTTGTATGTGGTCTATAGATTGTATTATTGTTGTAATGTTATATAGTAAAGCTTATTATTCTTTGTTCAAAACCATGGGACCTTTATTCTCTTAGCAAGTTCACTGGATTTCACACTTTCTCTGCTGGAAGGAAATGTTACTGGCCCCTCGCCAGATTTATAACAAGCTGCCTATCTGGCCCGGGATCAGAACCGCTTGATCTCATCTCTTTGGAGTCACCTCGTATCCAATGTGTGATTTAATTTGTCATGACTCTTTGCTCACTTTGCTTTGTTACAATTTGAACTAATTAAGTTGCAGATACTTCAGTTGTTTCAAGTGGGATAAACTGTTCTCTTGCTTCCTCTTGACTCGCATTTTGCCTCAAAGTTGTTGTCATTTGCAATCTGAACTCTCTTCAATATAGGTAACAGTGGTAAACATTTCCTCTAGTATAGCTAGTGGCAGCTTTCCACCTCACTGATAGCATGAAATAAATTTCTTGTTCCAATTCAGGAAGTTTAAGTTCTTGCCTCGGATTTATGGAATCCTGTAAAATCTTCTACCAGCTGATCCTTGACCTTTTGCAGTTAAACCTCTTTCACCTTTTGAATGAGATTGAGGTTCAAACATACTTTCCTACTCTGGAGTGAAAATTCCTGGCTGTGACATATCTATCGCAAAAAAAAAACTGGCCCAGTCCTCTCTTGGCAAGCAGTAACATCATCTACTGTACTCTCAATTGTTTACTGAAGTATACTTGTCCAGCTTCTGATTTAGTGTGTAATTTAGAAGCTATTCCATACCTCAAGGATTGTTTTCTTCCAGAATGTTAAATTTTATTTTCTATCTATCCCCTCTCTGAAATTAAAATATCCTAGCAAAACTAATTCTGATCTCAAGGCTTATTCAGCAATTCATTTAAAACAGTGCATTAACTAGCCAAGTGTAGACTTCACTGCTTTTAATATTGGGTGTGCTTTCTGTTTTGACCTCATTGTGACACAGGAAATTATATTCAATTCAGAATGACAAAATATAATACTTGAGTTTAATTAATTAATTCATTCATTCATTCATTCATTCATCTAATTCACATCAACTGTCGGTCAGGGCAGGGCTTTCTACTGCATCTGTAAATCGCAATGACTAAGCGGAAACGCCTGACTGAACTATATTAATGTTGCCAAGTGAGGATTTGAGCCAATTGACTGGATTCTCTCTGCTCAATAGAACAGAGTGTCTTTTTCTGGTAAATACTATTCGTGATCAGAGCATGGTACTTAGTACAATCAAAATGCCCCAGGACTTGGTGAAAGATTGAAGTCTTTTTAAAATGCATCTGGGTAGCTTGGACCAATATTAGCAAAGCATTGCCTGTGAAGCAATATCTAATAAATTTACAACTTATTACACAATCGTGGCTACATTGTGTGTGTGCACGTGTCTGTGTGTGCACGTGTGTGTGTGTGTGTGCACACGTGTGTGTGTGTGCACGTCTATGTGTGTGTGCGTGTCTGTGTGTGTGTATGTGTCTGTGTGTGTATATGCGTATCTGTGTGTGTGTGTCTATGTGTGTGTGTGTGTGTGCGCTTGTGTGCCAGAGCTCTGATTTCCTTGGTTTGAATCCTCATTGTGCTCAGCCCCTGAGCTGTCCCACGCCAAGTTGTGAGGGAATTAGGTCAGCCATACCATCTCAGTGGTAAGGGGAATATTGGCACCAAAGGCATAAACCAAAAAAGAGGAGCCTCGGAGTAGGTCACCACTGAATTTGGAAAAATGTGGCAACGGTAATGTGAGAAAATCCCTTCTCGCATGAATTGTTTGGTTCTGGAATGCACTTCCATGGTAAAAGCCAAGTCATTTGAAGCAGTGAAGAAAGCATTGAATAATTATTGAATAGGAACAAAGGAACAGGGAAAAGACAGGAGGATGGCACGGTGGCACAGTGGTTAGCACTGCTGCCTCACAGCGCCAGAGACCCGGGTTCAATTCCCGCCTCAGGCGACTGACTGTGTGGAGTTTGCACATTCTCCCCGTGTCTGCGTGGGTTTCCTCCGGGTGCTCCGGTTTCCTCCCAAAGTCCAAAGATGTGCAGGTCAGGTGAATTGGCCATGCTAAATTGCCCGTAGTGTTAGGTAAGGGGTAAATGTAGGGGTATGGGTGGGTTGCGCTTCGGTGGGGCGGTGTGGACTTGTTGGGCCGAAGGGCCTGTTTCCACACTGTAAGTAATCTAATATAATCTAATCTTAATCATAGTGCTCACTCCAGAGCTGGGGCAGAATGGACTGAGTGACCTCCTTCTGCAATGTACTACAACTGTGTGAGTTAGTGATAAAGGAATTCTGCAGGGACAATTGCTCAGGTTGCAGAAATGTGGCATGTTCATTATCAACCTTGGCTGTTCTGTTTAAGATGTACAGCCGCAGCTAATCACATTGCTCCACCGTCTGGAGTTACTGGCTATACTCTGGAAAGAGAGGTACCGATTGAATACTTCTCTTGTTACCTTTTGAGAACTTCATACTCAACACTTTCCACAAGACCAGTCGGCTAGTATTTCAGAAAACCAACTGCAATCTTACGAACAATGAGAGCTTTGCTTTGTCTGCCTGGTATGACTGGCAAATGACTCTTACAGGCTGGATTGATCCCAATGAAACATGATCTTTTTCTAAAGATGGACAACTCTTGAGGAGCGAACATCTGAGTGAGAACTAATTCTAAAACAGAGAGCACTCACCTCAGTTGCTGCTGTTTTTGTTCTGCAGGGAGCTATGAGATGATGTGAATCTTCTGGCACATCTGATCTCTGTATGCAAATTGTCACATCTGACTCGATTTATCCATGGCTCCCTTGTGCCTGTGGGCACTTACAATGTGCAAATGTGATGACTAAATCAGAAAAGATAGTTACACCAGTTCTGGCTTGTTCCTTTCAATGAAACAATATCTGTTGTATGAAAGGTATGAGAGGGCTTTGTTAAGAGGTGGAGCTGTCGAGACTTGAATCCATCAATCCCTGCCCAAAGCTATTCACCAGCAAGAAATGAAAAGTTGAGATTAACTGATTTCATTAACCCAGACTTTGCCAGATCCCCCACTGATAGCAGAAACATTGACAATATGCAGCAAAGCCCAGCTCTCCATGACAAGAGGGAATGGCTATAATCGGTATGATGGATTGAGGTTGTTGTTTGACTTCAGTGTAAAGTCTCTGCTACCTGTCTCCCATTCCCAACAAGCAAGAGTGGACATATACAGTCTGTGTAGGGCCAGACCTGTCCCAGTTCCTCCGGACACCCCAAAGTCAGCATTTACTTTGAAACTTCAACGATGTGGGTAAACACGACAATCACCATGCACACTGCAAGGTCCTATAAAGAGCAAACAGCAGTCCTTGACCTGAATGAATAACTAACCAGAAAACAAAAATATGGTCAGCTCTCTAAATCATCATTTATCCTAAGGATCAAGCAGTTCTTCTGTGAGAGACTGTGAGACTGAACTTCACTGCTAAAGGCAGGTAATGGGGAAGCAGTTACTGGGGTGTGGCTGACTGGATTGAGCAGCACTACCAAGTGTTAGATGTGTCTCACTAAATAGTGTGCTAGACCTTTGAACCAGACGCTGTGGTTTAAAATCCCCCTCCACAGACTTCAGTTCAAACCCCAACCTGATGTTTGACTATACTGTCAAAGTATTGCTTTCTGTCAAACAAAATATTAAATCAAAGCCTGGGTGAATATAAAAAGAACCATGGTACTGTTCTGAGGACTTGGAGGGAGTGTAACAGGTTGATACTAGAACGTATTAGAACATGGTCTGCAGTACAGGAAGAGACCAACCATGGAACTACAGATACTGGAAAGTCAGAGTTGGTGAAGTGTGGAGCTGGATAAAGCACAGCCGGTCTAGCAGCATCAGTGGCTTTGGGAAGTCAATGTTTCAGGTTGGAAGCTCATGGCAGCTTCCAGGGTTCCTGGTGCAGACTCTATGATGTGATACTAGTGATTAAAGATCACTTGTACATTGATGAAATGGAATGCTTTCTGTTTATTAAGTCAAACACTTTAGGATATGGCACTCTGAAAGTGATGTGCATTCTATCTGTCATACCCTACCCCCAGGGGATCCCAGCAATGTTGAGGCAAAGCCTATTACCAAGGCTGCAGTGAATTCGTCATGGGGAAACAAGATGAAGTGCTCTGATGTGACACAAATTGCATTGGTAACAGCATCGAAACATTGGTGTTTGAATGATTGAGAGATCGTACACAGGACCCCAGTGGGTCCTTGGAAAGAACCAATTAAATGAAGATTCAACTCAGTTGTCACCTTGACAACCCACCAGGATGGGATGGCCACCCATTCCTTGGGGTCTCAGGCCCTTCACCAGCAGTTGGAATAGTTCAGTGACAGTGTCCCAGGTCATCCTCAGTATGTGGTGATGCTGCATCTTACTCACCTTAGGAATGATGAGGAGGTGCCGATGTTGGACTGGTGCGGACAAGGTCATAGGTCAGGTGGCACCAGGTCATAGTCTAACAGGTTTGTATAAAATCACAGGCTTTCGGAGCATTGCCCTTCATCAGGTAAAGCTGTTTGGCAGTCACTGAAAGGCTGACGGTCCTAAGCTTGTGGTGCATTTGTTCCTCCTCAATTCCTCCTTCTGAGCAGCATGGCCACAGTGACAATGACCTCTGCTGTTGCTGGATCCATTGGTCATGATTGCACTGACTGTGTGAGGGGAATATTAGAACCTGAACAGGTCCTCAGTAATATGAGAATTCATACTAGGGTGGACAGTGAGAGCCTTTTTCCTCCGATGGTGATACATAGCATGAGGGGACACAGCCTTAAATTGAGGAGTGCCAGATATAGGACAGATGTCAGAGATGGGTTCTTTACTTAGAGAGTAGTAGGGGCATGGAATGCACCGCCTGAAACAGTAGTAGACTCGGCAACTTTGGGGGTATTTAAATGGTCATTGGATAGACATATGGATGATAATGGAACAGTGTTGGATAGGTAGGCTTCAGATTGGTTCCACAGGTTGGTGCAAAATTGAGGGCGGAAGGACCTGTACTGCACTGTAATGTTTATGTTCTATAACTGAAGGTCTAGAAGCTTCCATACAGTGGGGCATGAAGCACTCTGACAAGGAAAGCCATGGAATGCCTCTTCATACACCCTTGACATAGGGTCAATAACAAAACATCATTCCGATGAATGCCGCATGAGCATCATTGCCCAAATGGAGCAGGACAGTGAGTACTGTAAGATTGCTGCTGCCTGATCTCCCTACCTTCCATAGCCAATGCCCCATATCCTCACACTAGCATCTCCCTCCACCCACTCCAATCCACTGCCCTTGATTGATGACTGCTGACAACTCATGACAAATTGCTTGGATTTGTATCTGCATCACAATATAAGGTGGGACAAAATAATGCGAGCCTGAATGAGGTAGCAATGTGCGAACAGCCAAGGCAAGGCAGAACTACTGTGAATATCTAAGTGGACACAAAATAGTGAGAGCTAAGAGAGCAGATGAGGAGCTCCAAGATGCTTCTTGTCCAATCCATGGGTGTTTCTGCATGCAATGTGTCCTTGAAGCAGCATTACAAAGGCAGCTATTGGTACACTCTAAAATGCAGCATTGAAGTGCAGCACTGTATTGTAAGTGAGATATACCACAAGGATATGGTGAGGCTGGTACGTGTCCAATGCCAATGCCTATGGATGGCGACTGTAGGCAGTCATTATCCATAGAGTATACCCTGAGAATGTTAAAGACTGCTGTTGAAGATGGAGCAAGATGTGAGAGGGCCAAGCAGTGAGCTCGAGCCAGCAGGTACCACTCTCGACTTGGTTGCAGGTTGAAGAATCTTATTTCTTGCAATCTTGCCATTTGTCATTTTCTAAATGACTTGTCGTTGCCTACATTATTCAATGGTTTTGGTAGATTCTGCGCAATGACCATCCAACACAACACTAGGGAGAGCTTTATCTCAATTGTAAGGGGAGGGGAAATAATGATTTATTTGTATATTCTATCAGGAAACACCTTCAAAACTTAGTTCTTTGCGGCCTACCAAATGATTATTGAAGCTTATGTAGAAAAATGTTCAAAACATCACAAAACTCTGCCATAAATATCAGCTCAGATAGTTGCTAAGTCTTGGGCAGGTTCAGCTCACTTTACAATGAACTATGCAGCAACATCTTCTACATCGACCTCAATAAATTGAAAGGAGATTGACAAAATAGATGTAGAGAGGGTGCCCCCACCCCCCTCGAATCAGGTCATGAATCTGTGGCAACCATCACCTCAGAGTGCGGTGGATGCCAGAACACTGAATAAATTTCAGGAGGAGATAGACAGATTTTGAAATGGTAACTGGTCAAAGAGTTGAGGAGAACAGGCCAGAAAGTGGAGTTGAGGCTGAGATGAGATCAGCTATGATTGTATGGAATAGCTGAACAGGCTCGAGGGGCTGAATAGCCTACTCGTGCTCCTGGTTCTTATGATCTCGTTCAATAGGCAGATTGGCCTTTAGGTTAAAATGTCAGTGATAAAAGAGCACAGCACCTCAGACAGTGCTGAAAATGTGTTGCTGGAAAAGCGCAGCAGGTCAGGCAGCATCCAAGGAGCAGGAGAATCGACGTTTCGGGCATGAGCCCTTCTTCAAGAAGCTCTCTGCGAACCCACCTCAGACAATGCATTGCTTGTATGACGATGGAGAATGAGCTCTTGTCTGAGACCAGCATTTAAACACACAAGTCTCCATGTTAGATGTAGGGGTGCTTTTACCTCAAGCTGACACAATGTCGAACTAACTCAACAGAGAGTAGGAGCAAACTCCAGAGTTTTTCAGTTCTGTATGGATCTGACAGATTGCACAGTACGTTTCCCATTTGAGCAAGTCTGTAACATATGTTACAGCCATGAAATGTAAACTTTGTCCTTTGCTTTGTGCAGCATTTGTCAGCTCATCACAGTAAGATGGAGAAATCCTAAACAAATACAGAAAATGCTGGGAACACTCAGCAAGTCTGACAGCATCAATGGAGAAGAATAATCAAAGTTTGAAATGACTCCACAGAGGCTGGTATCCTGTCACCAAGTCACCTTTTATTCAACTTTAGTACTGCCTCTTCAGATCCAACTGTCAGAGTGGCAGGTCATCTGAGACTCCCCTTTTTTTTCTTTTTTTTTCTTTTTTTTTTAACCCCCACACTACCACCTAACTGCAGTAGTGCTTATTTTTTCCCCAGCACCCATGTTGTGTGTGTGCAGGTGTGAGACACAGTGAAAGACACAAGGTGCACAAATCTTTATTCAGTTTCCACCACCAGGAAGAAAGGAAACACCCGAGCGGCCAGTGACAAGCAGTGCCCTTTTTGTCTGTCAGCCAGGGCTCCATGATTGGAGCAGGTCAATACCCTAATGAAGGAACTCAGATTCTATCAGGTCCAGCTGACTGACCTTGTTACAATCACTACAAAGTTGACCTTTTCAGATTGATGATCTTTCATCAAGGCTGGAACAGGTTAGAGATGTCACTGGTTTTGATCACAAATGAACATGCATACAAGGATCAGGAGGGCCTTTTGAAGCCTCCTGGTTGCTAAAACATTAATAGATAACTTGGCCAAACAGCAAGGGATGATGGGTACATGGATTAAATAAAACTCTGAAATCATAAAACCCTGAAATCATAAACCCACACACCAGACACAGTCCAAGCACAGCAGCCAGGTGCTAATGACATTAGCATCATGTAAAAGGCAACAGCTATCCTGGATAGACATACCACCAACAATTTATCCACCAAACAAAGGAGGGCCTAAACAGACAGGCCTTGGGTCCTGCTACACAGACAGCAGCATGTCATCCAAATGATTGACACTGTTTCAAACCATTAAGTGAGTCTCCCTCATCCAGAACACCATCTAAAAGGTACTTTAAAAAGGGATTCACCCGCAGACTGCTCTCTTGGATCCTCTTGGATCTTCTGAGGAGACCAACATGCCAAGAGACAGAGGCCAGCTGACCATCTGGAGAGAGAGAGAGAGAGAGAGAGGAAGAAATCAGCTTCGAAATCCCACAGAGACAGAGATATGTAAATCCACAAGAGACTCAGGCAGAATTGTAACATTAAGGGGCTAAAGAGGATTAGAGAGAGTGTGTTTAGTATAAAGGTAATTGTAATTTTGTTCCCTATAAAGTTGGGACTGTTGTGCATTTGTACTGGCTTGTGTGCATATTGATTTGACTACTTTGGTATTGTGGGACACCGGGCAAATTCATTCATAACATTCTGGAAGGAGTTGTCTTATTTGGAGGTACTAAACAACATACGTCTGTTAAATCTTCATCCCCTTACTTACCAAAAATCTATCCACTGCCATTTTCCCTGGAACGTTCGAGAATGAAGAGTGACATTTATGATGGTTTACAAAATCATGAGGGTAATGATAAATAAACATGGTCTTCTCCTTGGGGTGGGGGAGTCCAACCTAGAGGGTTTAAGGTGAGAGCAGAAAGATTTAAAAGGGACCTAAGGGGCAACTTTTTCACAAGAGGGTGGTGTGTGTATGGAATGAGCTGTCAGAGGGGCAAGATGCTGCCTGACCTGCTGTGCTTTTCCAGCACCACTCTAATCTTGACTCTGGCCTCCAGCATCTGCAATCCTCACTTTCACCTGCCAGAGGAAGTGGTGGAGCCTGGTACAATTACAGCATATAAAAGGTATCTGGATGGGAAATGATCAGGAAGGGTTTAGAGGGATGAGGGCCAAATGCTGGCAAATAGGATGAGATGAATTTAGGATATCTGGTCGGCATGAACGAGTTGGACAGAAGGGTCTGTTTCCATGCTGTATGTCTCTATGACTCTGCCTTAAAATATTCAAGGATTCTGCTTCCACTGCCTCCTCAGGAAGTGTGTTCCGGAGAGTCACAACCCTCTGAGAGGAAAACGTTCACCTTACCTCCATTTTAAATGGGCGACCCCCCAATTTCCAACAGTGACTCCTATTTCACAACTTTCCCAAAAGGGGAAACACCCTCTCCACATCCACCCTGTCAGGATCCCTCAGGATCTTATCTGTTTCAAACAAATCATCTCTTACTTTTCTGACATCCGGTTTTCTGTCTTATCCATCCTATCCTTCCTCATAAGCTAACCCAAAATTCTCTGAATTGTTTGTCCTTCTCTCCTTTCCTTGCCTTGGTACTTGTTTAAACTCTGTTACGTCACACTTTCCCAGTCTTTTTTCCAGTTTAAATTTCTAATAAAAATATCTATTAAAAAAAAAACTCTGTTACGTCACACTTTCCCAGTCTTTTCTCCAGTGCAGAAAAAGACTGAAATGTAGGCCAGAATACCTGGGTGGCTTCACAGGACAGCGGCCTGTTAAAATTCTGCAGCAGCCTTTCCAGCTGCCTGCCCTTAATATAACCACAACTTAACAAGCAAGGCCTTGGACAACCCATCTATCCTCATGCTAATGGTGCCCATATTTGGTCAATTGAGGGGCACTTCCTGCCTCTAATTTTTCAGCTGGTGGGTGGAGTTTGGCGATGTGCCAGAGGAATGTGTAAGGCATTTCAGGAAATAGGTGCTTTTTCTGACTTGAGGTTTGCCAACTAAAGTCTGTCTGCTCCCCCTCACCAGGACCTAATTCTAAATGTTGGGTATGCAGTATGGGCCATCAGCAGCGTCCCCTCCTTGTCAACCTTTGTCCATCCTCCTGGATCTTGCTGACATGACCTCCATTTGTGACCTGCGACCCCTATTTGTTGATTAGCTGCTGGGTTTCCTTCTTGAGGACCATTTGCAGTTCCAACAGTGGCCATCTGACTATCCAGTAGCTCCTGGCATTATTTCACACAGACAGACAGAGCACCCAGGCTGCCAAAAGTGCCCAGGAGTTAGTCTAAAAAACATATGTCCACTGCAGACAGCATCCATTAAAGATTTTAAAGATATTGAAACATGCAAGATTCTTAGGGTGCTTACAAAGTAAATGCGGTGTTACTCAGAATGGTAAATGGCCGTGGGTAAGCCTACTAATTAAGATGAGTTTTTAAGGTGAAATTTTCAGCACTGGGCAGCAATAAAGTTCTGTCTATTAACTCTGTTTCCCTCAACAGATCTCTTACGTATTTGCAGCATTTTTCTGTTTTAATTTCAGGTTTCCAGCACCTCAGGGTTTTTGCCTTTGCACAGAGGAATTTTTGTTAAGATATTTGCCATGTTGCATTCATGGCTTTGATTTAAATTGGGAGGTGGGTGGTGATGTATTTTGAGTCAGGAGTCAGCTACCCACAGAGACCGCAGTATGAGAGCTGGTCTTTATGAACTGCTTATTGCAAAGATGCAACCTCTGTTGCTGAGTACTCTCAGCAAATTCTAATCTCACCTTGGCACACTGTTCTGACAGGGCCAGGGAATTGAAACTGCAGCCTTTATCATTGACCAAGTTACTGATGATCACTGGCCAAATTTCAATTCATAGGGATGAGATCATAAGACAGAGTTGTAGAAATAGGCCATTCAGCTCATCATGCCTGTTCTCTAGTCATAGAGTCATGCAGCACAGAAACAGATCCTTCGGTCCAACCCGTCCATGCCAACCATAATCCCAAATTAAACTAGCCCCACCTGCCTGCGCTTGGCCCTCGTTCCTGTGAATATCTCTTATTCATGAACTTATCCAACTGTCTTTCAAACTGCACCCGCATCCACCACTTCCTCTGGAAGTTCATTCCACACACAAAATGGGCGGCACAGTGGTTAGCACTGCTGCCTCACAGCGCCAGAGACCCGGGTTCAATTCCCGACTCAGGCGACTGACTGTGAGGAGTTTGCACATTCTCCCCGTGTCTGCGTGGGTTTCCTCCCATAGTCCAAAGATGTGCAGGTCAGGTGAATTGGCCATGCTAAATTGCCTGTAATGTTAGGTAAAGGGTAAATGTAGGGGAATGGGTGGGTGGCAGGTTGGTGTGGACATGTTGGGCCGAAGGGCCTGTTTCCACACTGTAAGTGATCTAATCTAATCGAAAACAGACCTCTCTGTGTGAAAACATTGCTGAGATTGTGGGTGATCTGAGAACACTCAACTCCACTTTTCCCCCTTATTGTCTCAGCCTTGAACATACTTGCTGACCCAACTCTGCAGCCCTCTGTGGTAAGGAATTCCAAAGATTCGCTACCCTCAGAGGAAAGATTCTTCCACAGCTCTATTTTAAATGGGTGATCCCTTATTCTAAAATCATACCCTCTGGTCCTAGACTCTACCACAAGAGGAAACAAACTTTCCGCATTTACTTTGTAAGCACCCTAAGAATCTTGCATGTTTCAATATCTTTAAAATCTTTAATGGATGCTGTCTGCAGTGGGCATATGTTTTTTTTAGACTAACTCCTAGGCATTTTTGGCAGCCCTGGTGCTCTGTCTGTCTGTGTGAAAGAATGACAGGAGTAAACAAGCCAGAAGCAGTGGCTCATCCATTTATGCTGTCTGCAGTGGGCATATGTTTTTTTTAGACTAACTCCTGGGCACTTTTGGCAGCCCTGGTGCTCTGTCTGTCTGTGTGAAAGAATGACAGGAGTAAACAAGCCAGAAGCAGTTGTCATCCATTTACTGTTCCCAGAGTCTTGTTTTCCAGCCACTAACATTGTCCACATAATAACGTAAGACCATTTTGACTCTTTGCTCAAGACAGGTTAACATAACTTACTCAGATGGGATGGATAGAAAGATTGAGCTCATAACCAAAAGGATTGTACTGTCTCAGGTCCAGTAACTCTTCTTCAGAATTCCATTCTGATCACCAGAATCGTTCTCTCCACAGGTACTGTCAGACCTGCTGAGTTTATCTAGCAATTGTTTTTTGCTTCAGATTTCCAGCATCCTCAGTTCTTTGTTGCATTTATTCCCTCAAGTCCACGTTATTTCAGTTAATTGAATGATGCCTTGCAGACGATTTTAAGAATATGAACAATAATTTCAATGATACATTTAGAGTCATAAAAACACAGAGTTTTCACAGCATGGAAGCAGATCTTTGGCTCTTGTTTCTGCACCAGTCATGAAACACCTATCCAGGTGGTGTACAGAGGTAAGTCAATGGATGTTGTTTATATGGACTTCCAGAAGATTTTTGATAAAGACCCACACAGGAGGCTGTTAGATAATCTGAAAACCCATGGAGTTGTCGGCAAGTTACTGACATGGATAGGAAATTGGATGAGTGGCAGGAATAATGACTACGTACTTAAATTGCTGAAAATGTGTTGCTGGAAAAGTGTAGCAGGTCAGGCAGCATCCAAGGAACAGAAGAATCGATGTTTCGGGCATAAGCATTCTTCAGGCTTATGCCCGAAACGTCGATTCTCCTGTTCCTTGGATGCTGCCTGACCTGCTGCGCTTTTCCAGCAACACATTTTCAGCTCTGATCTCCAGCATCTGCAGTCCTCACTTTCTCTACGTACTCAAATTAGCAGGATGTGACTCGTGGTGTCCTGCAGGGATCTGTGTTGGGCGTCAGTTATTTACAATATTCATTAGGATTTGAATAATGGAAAAAAAAGTCAAATATCCAACTGGGCAGCATTGTAGACAGTGTTGACAACAGCATAAAATTACAGTAGGATATTGATACAAGTAAATGGGCACGGCTTTGTCAGTTGGATTTTGATGTAAGCAAGGGGGAGGTTATCTATTTCGGACTGTAAAATTATAGATCAGGGCTTTTTTTAAGAAGGCACCAAGTTAACTACTGTGGCTGTCCAATGGGATTTGAGATTTCAGGTGCATAGCTCTTTCAAATGCCACAAACAAGTACAGAAAATGGTCAAGAAGGCTAATGGAATACTGGCCTTCATATCTGAAGGGCTTAACATTATGCTGCAGTTATATAAAACCGTAGTTAGACCCCACATAGAGTACTGTGAACAAATCTGGGCAGCATACCTTTGGAAGGATGTTTGAGCCCTGGAGGGAAGTCAACACAGGTTTACAGATGATATCTGGACTTATGGGGTGATCTAATTGATGTCTTCAGGACAATAACAGGGAAAGACATGGTAGATAAAGATAAAATATTTCCACTGGATGAAGATTCCAGAGCCGGAGGGCATGGTCTACAAATTAGGTCCAGGCCATTCAGGAGAGATCTTAGAAAGCGTTTCTACAGGCAAAGAGTAGTGGAGGTTTCAAACTCTTTTCCTCAAATGGTAGTCAATTCAATTGTTAAATTTAAATCTGAGTTAGATAAGTTTTTATTAATTGAGGGTATCAAGGGATATAGGTCTAAGGCAGGCATATAGACCATGGCCTCAGATCAGTCATGATCTTATTGAATGGCAGAGCAGGATTGAGGGGCTGAATGGCCTCCTCCTGTTCCTATGTCCCTATTTTCTTATGTACTCTAAACCCATTTTCCAGCACTCGATCCAGAGTCTTGTATGCTATGTGCCTTCAAGTGATCCTCCAAATATTCCTTAAATGTTGTGGATTCCAGATTCCCACCACCCTGTTTTTTAATTAAAATTTTCTTATTACAGGGAAAAAAAATCTTCATTTAATGTCTTCTAAATCTCCTGTTCCTTACCCTCGATCTAAGGCCATTGATCCCTCTACAGAGGGGAATGTTTCTTCCTATCTACCCTTTATATCCCTGCATTTTAAATGACAGCTGACTTCAAGCCCTGAGTGTGTATGAAATGCAGACTGAGATGACATTGCAGAAGTGGGGGTGTGCAGCATTGTCAGAGGTAGTCTCTCTTTGATGAGACACTAAACTGAGGTGCAGACTGCCTCTTCATATGGATATCAAAGATTTCTAGGTGCTACTTGAAGCCAGCAAAGAAAGCCAATATTCACCCACAAACTAGCTTCATCACAGTGGACAGATTAAACTGTTCATTTAGATCATTTACGGGTTATGGTATCTTACCATTTGCAAATGAAGAACCAGATTCCCAGTAACTGCACTTTGAAACGCACTTGCAAGGTGTAAGGTGCTTTACCAATCGATGTTTTCTCTTTGTGTCAATAATAACATTTTTGTTCTTGCATCTTTCAAGTCATAGCATGTTTAACACATTTTTCTTGATTTGCAGGTTGTGAGCTGAGTAAATCTTTGTTCTGCTGTTTGGCGCTGATCTCTGAATTCACACAAATCAC